>NW_012267365.1:827941-910946 GCF_000151885.1 Dipodomys ordii | reverse complement strand
TATGGGACCCAGAACATTCGATTAAGCCGGGATGCTGTGAAGGATTTCGACTGCTGTTGTCTCTCTCTGCAGCCCTGTCACGATCCTGTTGTCACCCCTGATGGGTACCTGTTTGAGCGGGAGGCCATCCTCGAGTACATTCTGCACCAGAAGAAGGAGATTGCCAGGCAGATGAAGGCCTACGAGAAGCAGCGGAGAGCCCGGCGGGAGGAACAGAAAAAGCTTCAGCGTGCTGCTGCCCAGGACCAGGTTCGGGGCTTCCTGGAGAAGGAGGAGGCCATCATGAGCCGGCCCCTCAACTCTTTCACATCCAAGGTCGCCTCGGGACCCAGCACAGAGGAGGCCAGCCCGGGCCCAGCGCCCCAGCTCCTAGCAAGGACAAGGACAGGGACAAAGCACTGCCCAGCTTCTGGATCCCGTCCCTGACGCCTGAGGCCAAGGCCACCAAGCTGGAGAAGCCATCCCGCACGGTCACCTGCCCCATGTCAGGGAAGCCGCTGCGCATGTCCGACCTGACGCCCGTGCGCTTCACCCCCCTGGACGACTCGGTGGACCGCGTGGGGCTCATCACGCGCAGCGAGCGCTACGTGTGCGCCATGACCAGCGACATGTCGCCTGAGCAATGCCACGCCCTGCGCCGTGCTGCGGCCCTCGGGGGCAGTGGTCACCCTCCAGTGCGTGGAGAGGCTGATCCGGAAAGACATGGTGGACCCGGTGAGCGGGGCTGTGCTCACAGAACGCGACATCATTGTTCTGCAGCTGGGTGGCATGGGCTTCGCGAGCTCAGGGGTGAAGCTGCAGGCGGAGATGTCCCGGCCAGTGATGCAGGCCTGAGCACGGTTGCCAGTAAACTAATAAACGGGAAAATCCACACAAATACCACAACAAACTACCATGTTGGTGAGTGTTTTGTAACAGCCCCAGCTGGAGATGATCTGGTTGATCAGCAGAAAAATGGGTGAATTATGAGCCATCCACCATGGTGGATGCTGTACTCTACAGCTACGGAAGAGGAACCACCTTGCCAATGTGCTCAGGTCCTATCAGTGTAATTCCCTGAATAAAAAATACACTAAAGCTGGGCAAAAAAAAAAAAGACTTAAAATTCTAAGGAAGAAATTAAATCTAAGTATGCTTTATAGTTAGAAGTTAGAAGTTAAAATTCTAAGGAAGAAATTAAATCTAAGTATGCTTTATAGTTAGAAGTTAGAACCAAATATGCTTCATGGCTGTTGCAACTGTACTAATACATATGCATATATATAACATAATATACATATATGATACATTATATATAACATAATACATATAATATATAATATTATATATATTAGCTTGCCAGTCTTATTCCTAACATTTTGTTTCATTGAGACAGAGTTTTACTTATGTAGCATAGGCTGGCTTTGAACTCAAAATCTTCCTGCCTTTGTCTCCTAAGTGTTGGGAGTATAGGTGAATATCACCAAGCCCATCTCTACTTCTGACCCTTTCAAGGAAATGTATTCCTTCTAGCTTCCTTTAATAACACTTTCTATAAGAGTAGAATCACATTGAACAGACTTTATGCTTTTAATACTTTTGATTTAAGGTTTCTGTACCTTCACAACAAATTTTAAACTACTTAATACTGGGCCAGACATCACTGGCTGTTGCCTGTCATCATAGCTACTTGGGAGGCTGAGATCCAAAGGATCTCAGAGGTTTAGGCTATCCTGAGCATACGCTTAGACCTATTCTCAACCACAGTGGTACTCACCTGTTAAACCTCCCAGCTAGGTGGGAGGCTGAGGTGGGAGGCATTGAGGCTCTAGGCCAGTCTGGGTGGAAAAACTCATAAAGTACCCATCTCAACAGAAGGAAGCTGGGTGTGGTGGTATACAAGGTCCTCCTAGTGATGATTGAAAACAGAAAATTGATTGCTTAAGGTCCAGTCATGTGTTCAGGCAGGAAGCAAGACTCTACTGCAATAAATGATGATGATGATGATGATGACCAATTCAAAAAAAAAGATGAGGCATAACTTAGCTACAGATGACCTAGGCAGAAATCATGAGGCCCTGCGTTTAAAACCCAGTAATACTCAAAATAAGAAACAGTAATAATTTTTCACCTCCCCTCAAAAATAAACAGTACTGGCTGCACATAGGAATTCACTAAGATGCTTTCTGGCTTGCAATATTGGATGCTGTAGCAAAAAAAAATCTGGACCAGTTTTCTTGCCTCCTAGGGTGAGTGTGAAACTCCTTGGCCCTCATATTCTCTGCAGTGGGAAGGACATTCACCCTTTGAAGCTTCCAGAGGCCCATTTAGAAAATTAATACTGGAACAACTGTGGTATTGAATCACAGCTTGTCCTTGTCATCTGCTTAGCACTCCTAAAGACAAGCTCACACCCAGGCTACTGGTGGCTAGCTTAGGAGAGAGGGGTGAATTGTTTCTTCATTTCGTCCTCTGCTGATAAGAGTCCTCATGGTGGTGAAAGGAAGGGACATCTACTATCTTAAAGTAGTATTTCCACATCCAATGCAAATGTTATAAATACTCACTGTAGAAAAGGGTGAAAATAGCAGTTCTTTACTAAGAGATGATCTTATCGATATTCTCTTCACACTTGTATTTTGGAAAAATATAGTGAGAACAAGTGCGTGAAAAAAAAAAATAAACAGTACTAATTCTTCACCCTCATCGTGCTACATCATTTTCACTGGCTTTGCTCTCCTGAGATCCACCAATATTCTTGACATTGTTTTTTTCTGCCTGCTTTTTGTGGTTGCATTCAGAAGAGGTGAATATAATGAAATCATGGCCCCATTTTCACTTACATCTTTATCATTTAGGGAACTTGCAGAGCCACCACTAAGCACCCCAGGGCTCTGGGACGACTAGTATAACAGGGATGTGAGTAACAATTGTCTTAAGAAAAAAATTGAATACAGGATGGTTCCCCAGTGTGTCCCACAGAAACCTAAGCATACAGAATTTCATCTGGCAGAAAGGTTCCTTAAACTGTTTGATGCACTCTGAGCAATGCTAATATAAGACAAAAAAATGCTAGGCCAGATGCTATAATCCTAGCTACTCAGGAGGCTGAGGTCTGAGGATCCAGGTTTCAAGCCAACCCAAGAATAAAGTCTGACTCTTATCTCCCATGAACTACCAGACCCAAAGTGGACCTGTGGCTCAAAGTGGTAGAGTGCTAGCCTTGAGTGAAAGAGCTCAGGGACAGTGCCCAGGCCCTGATTTCAAGCCCCAGGACTGATAAAAACAAAAACATAAAAACATAGAGATGCTGGGCTAAAAGGGCAGGGATCTGATTTTTCATAAAATGTGTTAACACTGTGTTATTGGCAAGACACTGAAATGGGAAGAAATATAAAACAGAGGTCATGTGATTCATCCTTTTTACATCACAAAGTCAGGGAATACAGTTCAGTGGTAATATATAGGGTAAACTCTTGGTATATGGTCAGAAAGAGTATACTGAAATCCCAAATATGTGTGACTTTGTTACTGAATTTACCTGGACCTTAGTTTATACTTAGGTATATATGATATGTGTTTTATAAATTGTCAGCTTAGATGAGTCAGCTGCTGTTAAATAATATTCATGTGAAAAATGCTTCAATAGTCACTGGGGCAATAATCATTAATACCAACAACATAATCTACAGCACGGATGACAATAGTTATTATAGGAAGAACACTCTAGCAATATTACTAGTAAAGCAAAATAGCTACTGTTTCTTGACCATTTATTTTCCAGATACAATTTTTGTGGTGTTTGTTTACTGCATGTAGTGGGGCTTGAACTTAGGAGACTCATGCTGTCACTTATATTTCCCCTCAAGACCATTGCTCTATCACTTGAGCCACATCCCTCTTAGGGATATTTGGTTGTTAGTTAGAGTCTCATGAGCTTTTCTCCTGGGCTAGCTTTGAACTGAGGTCTTCATATCTCAGCCTCCTGAGTAGCTACAAGATTACAGGTATGATCCACCAGTGCCTGCCTCCGGACACTATTTTAGCAGTATTTTAATATGCTTATTATGATATGTTATTTAATCCTCATAAATTACATTCTCCTATTTTCATGTGGTTCACAGAGGCTAAAATGCTCAAGGTATCACCCTGACAACGTTACTGCTATAGTGTGGGTGCTGAATGTGTTAAGGATTTAATCACCAAGACAGATTGGCAGATGCTGGGGGAACTTTAAGAGATAAACCCTGATGGGGAGGTCCTCAGGTCAAGATCTTCTTGCTCCCCTATTTTGCTTGTCATCTGAGTATCTGCTCTGACACATGCTCCTCTCGGGATATGCAACCTTTGTCAGAGGTCCAAAACAAGAGACTACCTGATTTTAGACTTGAACCCACAAACTGTCAGGAGCTAAGGGATCTATAAATTATAAGCTTAGGGCTGGGAAGGTGGCTCAGTGGTAGAGCACTTGCCTTGCATGCCTGAGGCCCTGGGTTCGATTCCTCAGCACCACATAAGCAAAAAGAAAAAAGCTGGAAGTGGCTCTGTGGCTCAAGTGGTAGAGCGCTAGCCTTGAGCTGAAGAGCTGAGGGACAGCTCCCAGGCCCAGAGTTCAGGCCCCACGATCAGATTCCCTCCCCCCAAAAATTTATAAGCTAATTGCTTCAAGTATCTCACTATTGTAAAGCAAAGCTGACCAATGCAATCATGGTGATAACACGTGCTCCCCTTGTGTTTGTATGTTTGTTGATGGTCATGGGCTTGAAGTCAGGGCCTAGGCGCTATCTCAAAGCTTTTTTTCTCCAGGCTAGTGCTCTACCACTTTTAGCCACAGCTCCACTTCCCGTTTTCTGGTGGTTCATTGGAGACAGAAGTCTCACAGACTTTTCCTACCTGGGCTGGTTTGGAACCTGAATCCTCAGATCTCAGCCTCCTGAGTAGCTAGGATTACAACTGTGAGTGACTGGCTCCCAGTTCCCCTTCTTTTTCTTTCTTTCTTTCTTTTTTTTTTTTTTTTGCCTGGGCACTGTCCCTCAGCTCTTCGCTAAAGGCTAGCGCTCTACCACTGGGGCCACAGTGCCACTTCTGGCTTTTTCTGCTTATGTGGTGCTGAGGAATCGAACCCAGGGCCTCATGCATGCAAGGCAAGCACTCTACCACTGAGCCACCTTCCTAGCCACTTCCCTTCTTTTTCATGCCAAGTCTTTAAAATAACTCCTGTTCCCAACTCAAAGGAATTCTCTGTAGCTGTTTCTTGTCACTCTTAGCTTTTTGTCCTCCAGCTATTTAAAGGCTGGATTGTGAGAAAAGGTAACATGATTCTCTTTAGAGTTTGTCAGATGAAGGTAAAGAATGGAAAATAGAAGATTAGAGATAAAGTTACAAATACTGAAAATTTTTGTATTTCCCTACTTAGTATTTTTTTCCTCCACAGCAAATTTTATTTATAAATTTAAGTCTAATTGTGATAGCACTGTATTTTGACTCTAATGATTATTGATTTGTTTAAGTCAAGTGGAACTTACCCTAAAATCACACATAGATCCAAAGACACTGACTGTTGGGGGACTTTTAACACACCACTATCCCTGCTAGATAGATCAACCTGGCAAAAATTCAACAGACAAACCTTGTATCTAAACATCTGCATAGAACAACTAGATTTAACAGACATCTACTGAATATTTCACCCAGCAGCATCAGAATACATGTTCTTCTCAGCAGCTCACAGAACATTCTCAAAAATAGACCAAATTTTGGGTCACAAAGCAAACTTGTCCAAATTCAGAAACATGAAGTTATGCCCTGCATTCTCTCAGAACACAAGGGAATAAAATTAGAACTCAACACCAAAAGCCACCAAAGAAAATCTTGTACACATGGAGGCTGAATAACACACTGTTGAACCACTAGTGGGTCAGGGAAGATATTAGAAAGGAAATTCAAATGTTCATGATATTTAACAAAAATGAGCACACAAATTAGAGCTTTTCTGGGACATAGCAAAGGCAGTACTCAGAGGCACCTTTATAGCTCTGAGTTCCTACATCAACAAATTGGAGATATCTAAAACCAACAATTTAATGAGACATCTGAACCTCCTTGAAAAAGAGCAACAAGCTAAACCCCAATCCAGTATATGGAAATAAATAATTAAAATTAAATCAGAATTAAATGAATTAGAGTCCAAAAAGAGCATAGAAAGAATCAACAAAACAGAGAGTTGGTTCTTGGAAAAAATTAACAAAATTGACAGAGCCTTAGCAAATCTTATCAGAAAAAGAAGAGAACACACCCAAATAAACAAACTCAGAGATGAGAATAAAAACATCACCACAAAAACAATCAAGATTCAGATCATTATAAGAGAATATTTCTCAAACCTTTATGCTAATAAGTTTGAGAATCTGGAAAACATGGATGGATTTCTAGCAAATATTGACATGCCCAAACTAAACCAAGATGAGTTAAACCAACTTAAAAGACCCATAACAAGCATCAAAATAGAAACACCAATAAGAGCCCTCCCACGTAAGAAAAGCCCAGGACTGGATGGATTTACAGCTGAATTCTCCAAGGCCTTCAAAGCAGAATTCACACAATACTCCTCCAACTCTTCAATGAAATTGAAAGGGAAAGTTCCCTGCCAAACTCTTTCTGTGAAGCGATCATAACCCTCATCACAAAACAAGGCAGGGACTCATCAAAGAAAGAGAACTATAGACACATTCTTTTGATGAAAAACTTCTCAACAAAATTTTGGCCAATTGAATTAACTCATCAAAAAACTCATGCACCATGATCAAACAGGATTCATTTCAGGGATGAATAGCTGGTTCGATATACGCAAATCAATTAATGTAATTCATCACATCAACAAGAGCAAGGATAAGAACTATATGGTTATCTCAATAGAGCCAGAAAAAGCATTTGACAAGATCCAACACCCCTTTATGTTGAAGGCTCTGGAAAAATTAGGAATCCATGGAATATTCCTTAATACAATAAAGGCTGTATATGACAAACCTACAGCCAGCATTAGCCAGCATTATACTTAGTGGTGAAAAACTAAAGCCATTTCCTCTTAACTCAGGAATGAGACAAGAATGTCCACTCTCTCCACTTCTCTTCAATTTAGTATTAGAATGCCTAGCTACAGCAATAGTACAAGATGTAAACATAAAAGGGATCCCAATATGGAAAGATGAAGAAAATCTCTCCCTCTTTGCAGATGACATGATCTTGTATTTAAAGAATCCCATGGACTCCACTCCCAAGTTAGTCAAGCTGACTTGAAACTTTGGCAAAGTAGCAAGGTACAAAATAAACCCTCAAAAATCAATGGCTTTTCCCTGTACAAACAATGAGAAGAATACGGCTGAAATCGGGAAAGCAGCTCCTTTTCTAATAGCCCTCTCCCCCAAATAAAATACCTAGAAATTAACTAAAGAAGTGAAGGATCTCTAAGATGAAAACTTAGAAAACCTGAAAAAGGAAAAAGCAGAACTAAGGAACTAGAAAAACCTCTCATGTTCCTGGATTGGGAGGATCAACATCGTGAAAATGGCAATAGTTCCAAAAGTTATCTACAAAATTCAGTGTAATACCTATCAACATCCCAACCCCATTGTTCAATGAAATAGAAGAAGCAACCCAAAAATTCATATGGAACAATAAAAGACCCCAAATATCAAAATCATCCTTAACAGAAAGAGCAGTACTGGAGGAATATCAATACCAAATTTCAAACTCTACTACAAAGCCATAATAATCAAAACAGCTTGGTACTGGTACAAGAACAAACCTGAGGACAAGTGGAATAGAACTGAAAACCCACAAATTAACCCACAGACCTAGAGCCACCTAATTTTCAATAAGTGAGCTAAAGAAATAGAATGGAAGAAAGACAGCCTCTTCAGTAAATGGTGCTGGCAAAATTGGTTAATCAGCTGTAAAAAAACTAAAGCTAGATCCTTATATATCACCCTGCACCAGAATCAATTCCAAATGGATCAAAAACCCTGAAGTCAAAAGCAGGCACCCTGAAAAGATTACAGGAAGGAATAGGAGAAAATCTAGGTCTCCTTGGCACAGGCTGAAATTTTCTTAATAGAGACCCAGAACTACAACAAATCAAAGAAAGGTTGGACAAATGGCATTGCATAAAACTGTATCTGAATGGCAGATGCTATGTCCCAGGTCACTGTGAATGTCTATAGGAAAGATAGACATATCTTTGCTTTCATGGTGTTTATTTTAGGGCTACTGAGAACATCAATGTTAGTAATTATGGCCAAAGTTTACTAGTAGAAATCAAAAGTGCCAGGTTCATATTTAATCATTCTTGTAAATCTTAAAAATAAGGGAAGTATGATATTCTTCCCACAAGGCCATTCTAGCACTGTTGGCTTGTTTGTTTGTTTTGTTAATTATGGGGCTTAAGTTCAGGGCCTGGACACTGTCCCTGAGCTTTTTTCCTCAAGGCTAACGCTCTACTACTTTGAGCCACATCCCCACTTCTGGTTTCCTGGTGGTTAATGAGAGATAAGAGTCTCATGGACTTTTCTTCCATAATCCTTAGAGCTCAACCTCCTGAGTAGCTAGGATTATAGGGATGAGCCATCAGCTCCAGGCTTCCCTTGTTATTTTCAATAGGATTCACTAAATTACAGAAGGTTTTAAATAAAAGTTGATTCAAAGTCTGCTAAATGACAGAATTGCCTATTTTAATGCCAAGATATACAATCCTAGATCTCCTTTACAACTTAGCACAGATTTCATTAGCCCCTATGATAACTCCAGGATATCCACTGGACTTTTATTTCACATCAAATTCTGCACAATACTAGTAGGCATTCAGAAAATATTTGCTGAATAAATATATATTCTTAGGATAAGTAAACAAAAGATGTGGTAAAATAGGAAAGTTTGCCTATGTCAAAGGGAGGAAAATAAGTTTTGAGACTTTTACTTTGTCACTGCAATCGACGGGTGAGCAGGGAGAAAGAGCTTCATAAATCAAAACCATCAATCACACCAAAAGCCCTGGGCTAGGCCCGGTCTCATGTCTCCAAGGAGTCAGTTGTTACCTACTTATGACCACCACGGGGCAGTGCATGCTTACTTAAGCCTGGTACTGATTTCATTCTGTACAATGCCATCTGACAGCTTTTGTGTAACCTTATTTTTTTGGACATGTTAATATGGTGATTAGAGGTTGGGAATGAGACTGCTTTCTTTTTTGCCTTATTTTTTATAAAATTTATTTTATTATAAAGATGCTTTCTAAATATGGAAAACAAACTGTGTTCTTGCTGAATATTTAAAAAGTGAGGCTTGGAATGGGATTCCAAAATTTAGTAGGGCTGACACGGACATAACACCCTCTAGTGGGAAGACAGTTCATGAATGACTTAGAGATTCCTCTTTAAGATTCATTTGAGTGAAACTCATCTAGGCATGAAAGACTCTACATTCTCTGGCTGGACTAGGAACAGCACAATATTTCAGGAATTATGAATCAGGAATTACTTTTCAAATAGAAAATATGAGAGTAGAGTCTCAGGAGCACAGTTAGAAGTTATTTCTGGAGAGGGAACCAAGATGGCGACGGGACAGTAGGGAAACACCACAGCTCTCTCCAACCAAAAAGGGAGTTCATGTTCCAATGCTTAATTTCCCCCAAGAGACCAACAACAACAAAAAGATGAACACCCCACAAGAAACAGGAGGCAGGGGGCTAGGAAGGTGGCTCAGGGGTACAGCACTTGCCTTGCATGCCTGAAGCCCGGGGTTCGATTCCTCAGCACCACATAAACAAAAAGAAAAAAGCCAGAAGTGGCACTGTGGCTCAAGAGGTAGAGCACTAGCCTTGAGCTGAAGAGCTGAGGGACAGTGCCCAGGCCCAGAGTTCAGGGCCCACAACTGGACCCCCCCCCAAAAAAAAAGGAGGCAGAAAAAAAACAAAAAAAGAAAGAAAAGGAAGAATTTCAGAACAGAGAAGCATGAAGACCACTCCCGCAACCATTACTGACTGCATGGCAACATGCCAAGCTGCGGCCAGCCCAGCCCAGCGGGGGGCTGTTGGAGCCCCCAGAGACATAGGGGATCCTCTGCAGATCACCTGCACAGAAGCTGCCTGAGGTACCAGTGTTGGACCTGCTGATCAGGATGAACAGAGAAACCTCCGAGCCGGGAGTCTGCACAGAGATCCCACCCCCACACCTCACTCTCTGAGCAGAGGGGCTCCATCCTGCCAAACCCACTTGGCCTCACAGCGGTAACCCCAGAACTACACGGGTCACCCACAGAACACCAGAGCAGAAGACCTGCAAGATACTGGCACTGATACAGAGAGCGCAGAGACAAACCCCAGTGCTCAGAACCTGCACGAGGACCTCTCACCCACCCCTCAGCCGGAGGCTGGAGACCCATCCCACGGCGCGGATCCAATCAGCATCAACAGAGACAGAGACAGTGGAGAAACTCAGAACAACCACTGCCTGGCCCAGCTCACAACCATCTCAACTGAACTCTGATTGCAGCGGCAACCAGCAACCTACATCACACAGAAACAACTAGATCCAGGGTGAGTAACACCGCAGGGGACAGTGTATCCCTCAAGGGAGACCAGAGCTGGTGGGAACCCCAGACCCCTACCCCCCCACCTGGACTACAGGACCCACTAAAACTGGGAACTGTTCAAGAGCTCCACCAGCCCATGGAGCACAGCCAGCCAGCCAGGCTAGAGCAAGAGCACCCCTGGAAGGGAGCTTAAATGCCCAAGCCAGAAACAGCATCCCTGGGTCACAACAGACAACAGTGGAAGAAATTTGAACTGTGTACTCCAGGCTGCATAACCCAGGCAGGATACACAGCAGCACAGGTCCAAGTGGCATACCCCAGGCTGGGGACTGAGACCAGGCTTGGGCCTGGTCCAGTGCCTGAGCAACACAACCAACTCCTCCCAAGTGAAGTCAGAAGCTGAGCATATGCCTCAGCAGAGGGGGAAAACAGGTAACTGCACCCCCTGGGAATCATACCTGTGACAGCAAAAGACCTGGGTTCCCAGAGCAAGAGGACCAGAAGCCCAAACCCCACCAGAACCCAACCCATATATCCCAGGCTGGGAATTGTACAACTCAGGCCACCAGCACCTGATAATATTCAGGAGCTCAGGCTGGTAAGGTGGCTCAGTAGTAGAGTGCTTGCCTTGTGTGCTTGAGGCCCTGGATCTGATTCCTCAGCACCAAATAAGCAGAAAGGGCCAGAAATGGTGCTGTGGCTCAAATGGTAGGGTACCAGCCTTTAGCTGAAGACCTGAGAGACAGCACCCAGGCCCATGGTTCAGGCCCACAACCGGCAAAAAAAAAAAAAACATCAGGAGCCCATAGCAGACATCAGCAACTGGCAGAATACATCCAGCACATTCGATCTTGCCAGGAGCACCTGTAAGAGTAAACAGGAGCAGTTTAAGCCGCTCAACCCTTCTAAAGGCAGGAACTGCCAGTGATTTACAGCAGAAAGCTGAGAGCCCTATGTGGGTCAGACCAGCAGCTGGAGATCAGCACCGAACAGAACCGAGACCAGGTACAGACTCTCTCCACCAGCCCAGAAACAGCAACCAAGCAAAGACAGACACCTATTGACCAAAAAAAATTTTCAGATTAGTCTCCAATAATCCCTGAATTCCCATGAGAAAATCACAGAGAAAAATTACAAAGTTTATCAACACCCAGGATAGCAAGCTCCGACAAAAGCCAGCAGCCACCCAGGAAAGAGTCCCAGTGGAAGCAAAGCAGGAATGGAAGACAAAAGTGACATCTAAGAGATGCTGGAGGCAATGACTCAAGAATTAATAATTAAACGGTCTTAATTCACCAATCAAAAGAAAAAGAACTGCAGATTGGATAAGAAAACATGTCTTATCCATCTATTGCCTTCAGGAGACCCACCTCTCAGCCAAACACACAAACAAACTCAGAGTGAAGGGTTGGAAAAGAATCTACCAATCAAATGCCCCCAGTAAGAAAGCAGGAGTAGCTATCCTGATATCTGACAAAATAAACTTTTCATTGAAATCAATACAAAAAGACAAGGAAGGACACTACATATTAATACAGGGAACAATCCAAGAGGAAGATATTACCATTAACAACTTATACTCCCCAAACATTGGAGCACATAAACATGTTAAGCAAATACTCTCAAACTTACAGAATAAAATAGATCCCAATACGATAACTCTAGGAGACTTTAACACCCCACTCTCACCAAAGGACAGATCCACCAACCAGAGGATTGGCAAAGAAGCTACCAAATTAAGTGAGGCCATACTTCAAGCAGAACAAACTGACATCTACCGAGTATTTCACCCTAAAACAACACAGTACACATTCTTCTCAGCAGCTCATGGAACGTTCTCCAAAGTAGACCATAAGTTCATGCAAGGAACTTAAGCAAATACAAGGGGATTGACATAATCCCCTGTATCTTATCCAAATACAGTGGAATAAAGCTAGTTTTCAATAACAAAGCATGCCACAGAAATTATTCAACTACATGGAAATTGAACAACACACTTCTAAGCAACACCTGGATAACAGAAGAAATTAAAAAGTTCCTACATCTTAATGAAAATGAAGACAAATCACAGAGAAACTTGTGGGACACAGCAAAAGCAGTCCTGAGGGGCAAATTTATCACCCTCAGTGCCCACATCAAGAAAATAAAGACAAACCAAGTAAATAATCTCATGTTGCAATTAAAACAGCTAGAAAAACATGAAAAAATGGAACCTAAAATTACTAGATGCTAGAGCCAGATCATCAAATTAAGAGCAGAAATTAATGAGATAGAGAATAGGAAAATTATAAATAAAATTAATAAAACAAAAAGCTTTGAAAAATAAATAAAATTGGTAGACCATTGGCAAGATTAATAAAGGAAAGAAGAGAGGAAACCCAAATTAACAAGATCAGAGATGCCACTGGAAGAATCACAACAAGTACCCAAGATATCCAAACAATTATAAAGGACTATTTTCAAAAGTTATATTCTCTAACGAAAGAAAACCTGGCAGAAATGGATGCATTTTTAGAGAAATACAAGTAGCCCAAATAAGCCAATATCTTACAACAAGATACCGGAAACAATCAGAAGTCTTCCAACAAGAAAAAGCCCAGGACCAGATGGATTCATAACAGAATTCTATAAGACCTTTAAAGAAGAACTAATACCCATATACTCCTCAAGCTCCTCAGAGAAGCAGAGAAGGAGAGAGCTATCCCAAACTCATTCTACGATGCCAATATCACACTCATTCCCAAACCAGGCAGAGATGCAACCAAAAAAGAGAACTACAGACCAATCTCCTTGATGAACACAGATGCAAAGTTCCTTAATGAAATTCTAGCTAACAGAATCCAGAAACATATTTAAAAAAATCATACACTACAACCAGGTAGGCTTCATCCCAGAGATGCAGGGATGGTTTAACATACATAAATAAATAAATGTAATCCAACACATCAACAGAGCCAAGGTCATGATTATCTCCACAGATGCAGAAAAGGCTTTTGATAAAATACAACATTCATTCATGTTAAAAGCTCTGGAGAAAATAGGAATAGAAGGAACATTCCTTAAAACAATAAAATCCATATATGACAGACCAATACCCATTATTATACTTAATGGGGGAAATCTTCAACAAATTCTCCTAAAATCAGAAACAAGGCAAGGATGACCACTGTCTCCACTACTCTTCAATATAGTCCTGGAACCCTTAGCCAGGGCAATAAGGCAAGAAAAAGACATTAAAGCAATCTGCATAGGGAAAGAAGAAGTTAAACTATCCCTTTTTGCAGATGACATGATACTATAACTTCATGCTCCCCAAAACTCCATCCCCAAACTCTTAGAAATTATAAATCACTTCGGCAAAGTAGCAGGATACAAAATCAACCCACAAAAATCAGTTGCCTTCCTGTACACTGACAATGTACAAGCAGAGAGGGAAATAAAGGAAGAAACCCCATTCGCAATAACCCCCCCAAAATAAAATATTTAGGAATTAACCTAACCAAAGATGTAAAAGACCTAGTTAACAAAAACTATAGAAACTGAAAGAAATTACAGAAGACACTAGGAAATGGAAAGACCTCCCATGCTCTTGGATAGGCAGACTTAATATAGTGAAAATGGAGATACTGCCAAAATTAATATACAAATTCAATTCAATTCCTATTAAAATCCCAAAGACGTACATTTCTGAAGTACAGAAAACAGCCCCAAAATTCATTTGGAAGATCAAAAGACCTAGAAAAGCCAAAACAATTCTAGGGGGAAAAAAAGACAACATGGGAGGGATCTCAATACTGGACTTGAAACTCTACTATAGAGTCATTATAACAAAGAGCATGGTACTGGCACAGAAACAGACCTGAAGACCAATGGAATAGAATAGAAGACCCAGAAATAAAACCACATCCCTACAATCAGCTGATATTTGACAAAGGAGCCAAAGACATACAACCACTGGTGTTGGGAAAACTGGGCAGCCACATGCAGAAAACTAAAAGTGGACCCAGCCTATCACCATGCACCAACATCAACTCAAAATGGATTAAAGACCTTAGTATCAAACCTGAATCTCTGAAACTACTGCAGGACAGAATAGGAGAGACACTTGAACTTATAGGTACAAGCAGGAACTTCCTGAACAGAGTCCCAGGGTCATAATAAATTGGAGAGAGATTGGACACATGTGACTACCTTAAAATAAAAAGCTTCTGCACAGGTAAACCTATAGCAACCAAGCTAGAAAGACAACCAACTCACTGGGGAAAAAATATTTACCAGTTGTATATCAGACAAGGGGTTAATATCCAGTATATACAGGGAACTCAAGAAACTAATCCCTCCCAAACCCAACAAACCAATTACTAAATGGGCAAGGGAACTAAAGAGAGACTTCTCAGAAGAAGAGATAAAAATGGCAAAGAAACACATGAGGAAATGTTCACCATCCCTGGTTGTGAAGGAAATGCAAATAAAGACAACCCTGAGATACCACCTTACCCCAGAGAGAATGGCCCACATACTCAAGTCAGCCAATGACAAATGCTGGAGGGGATGCGGAGAAAGAGGAACCCTATTACACTGCTGGTGGGAATGCACACTTATATAACCACTTTAGAAAGCAGTCTGGAGGCTCCTCAGAAAGCTAAATACTGACCTCCCTTATGACCCAGTCATACCACTTCTAGGCATCTATCCTCAACAACAGGAACCAGTATATAAGGACACATGCACCTTCATGTTTATTGCAGCACTGTTCACAATAGCCAGTATATAGAAACAACCCAGATGTCCCACCACAGATGAATGGATCCAAAAATTGTGGTATCTATACACAGTGAAATATTATGCAGCCATTAGACAGGACAAAATAATGGCATTTGCAGGGAAGTGGATGGAGCTAGAAGAAATCATGTTGAGCAAGGTAAGCCACAAGCAAAGAGACAAACAGCACATGGTCTCCCTGATAAGTAGATGTTAAATCCAAAATGTTAGGTGATATGACAAAATTAACAGGAGTTAAGAAACAAAGGACTTCCACTCATCTGGTTGAATCACTACTAAATAACCCCATGCTGCTGATAACATGTATGGTATATATGTGTACACCGGAGGGGAACCAGGAAGACAACACAGAACTAGAGGGAATCAAGGGAAAACATATAGCAGCAGGACCTATCAGCTGCACTGGACATTGACCAAAATGAACTAAGCAACTCAGTGGCAGCAATGGGAGGGAGGGAACAAGTCGGAAAGAGGGAACAGCTGATGCTATGCAAAACAAAAGAAATGTACATATCACCCAATGTGGAAGAAATAACTGCATTGCAAAGCTCATAGAACTCATAAATGTTATAGACCATGATAGAAAATTTGCTCCATGAAAGTTAGAATGTGTTTGTGACTTTAACTAAGCATCACTATCCCACAATACTGTGAAATTTGGGAAATTATGTAACCACTTAATCACAATAAAAAATTTGGAAAAAAAAGAAGTTACTTCTGAGTCCTGAAGCAGCTCTCCCAATAACACATGTCCATCAATTTGGCTGTGGTTCTTCTATAGTTTCTTGGCCCATTTTAGGGCTTTTGAGGTCAGGGTGGGTGAAGATCCTCCCACTTTTCTGTTGAAGTGTTGCTGTGGAATTTAAACATAGCCAATTTGAAATTATTTACATTATTTTCAAACCAAACAACAAAATGGAAAGGTGTGTGAGGGTCGATTTTCACAAATAATTTTAGGTGGTTTTGTTGTTGTTGTTGTTGTTGTTGTTGTTTGTGGGGCTTGAACTTGGGGCCTGGGTGCTGTCCCTCAGCTCTTTAGCTCAAGGTTAATACTCCACCACTTTCAGCCACAGCTCCACTTCCACCTTGTTAGTGGTTAATTGGAAATAAGAGTCTCATGAAATTTCCTACCCAAACTGGATCCTAATCCTCAGTCATCAGACCTCAGCCACAGAATTCTTGGGTTTTTGCCTGCATGCATGTTCCATTTATTATAGCATGACCCACACTAATGGTAGGGAATCATTTATGTGTCCATCATTGGGCCAATAAAAATAGAGTATACATGTTCAGTAATATAATATTTAGCCTTAAGAAAAAAAATCAGAAACAAAATGAGCTGGGTCAGGTGGCTCATGCCTGTCTGTAATCCTATCGGTGGCTGAGATCTGAGAATTGAAGTTCAAAGTCAGTCTGGTAGAAAAGTCTATGAGATTATTATCTCCAATTCATCACCAGAAAGCCAGAGCAGAGCTGTGGTTCAAAGTGGTAAAGCTCTAGAGCATTGAGCAAAAGAGATCAGGGGACAGCACCCTGGCCCTGTGTTGAAGAAAAAAAAATCAACAATATGAATGGCACAGTAGATTACTAAGCTTCAAGAAATAACCCAGGCACAGAAACGCAAATATCACACACACACACACCCTTTCATATTTGAAGACTAAGAATTGTGGCTTTAGAGAGTGGAACAATTCCACTCACATTTTAAAAATCCATAGAATGCTTTTGATGCATATCATGTCAGTCTTCTGCTTCCAGTCCTCCTTTGCTGAAGTGCAGAGCCTGTGCTGCTCAGAGGCTCCTGTGCCTTCTCTGGTCCTCTTCCTCACTGCAGCCACACTGGCATTTGGGCTGTCCCTCAAGAGGCCAGGACTGCCTGTGCCAGGCTGGATGCAACTGCTACTCCTACTGCCTGGAATGCCCTTCCCCAGACACCCAGGCTGGATGCAGCTGCTACTCCTACTGCCTGGAATGCCCTTCCCCAGACACCCAGGCTGGATGCCACTGCTACTCCTACTGTTTCTAACGCATTTATAAGATTATTTCTTTGTTGCTTTGTATGTCCCTCCCCCACAGTATAACCCCTGCTTTCACTGTATTTGATGGCGGTATAATTTGTGGAGGGGAAGGGGAAAAACAAGTCGTTTAAATAAGGATACAGGTGGACCCGTTGCAACAATGAGAAGTACAAGTTGTCATGTCGAAAACGAACTTTACAACTTGGTGGGGGTGGGGAGGATCCGGTGGTGGGGGGAGGCTGGGAAGGGATGGGAAGGGTAAACAAAGGAGGAGGCTATAATGCTTGATAATAAATGTACTCAATATCTTGCCCATGTAATTGTAACTCCTCTGTACAGTATTTTCACAATAAAAAATAAAAAAATAAAATAAAAAGAAATTCAGTAAAACTTTTCATCTCAAAAAAAAAAAAAGAAAGAATCTCAAGAAAGAAAAAGAACATTTGAATACATATTTTAGGGTTCATTTCCCTAACATCAACTTATCTGACCTTTTCTGCTTGACTCAGACATATACTAGATATTGCAAATAAGGGAAACCATGGGACCTATGTTTCTTTGGGCCTGGCTTACTTCACTTAATATAATTTTTTCCAAGTTTTTCCATTTCCTAACAAATGGGGCAATGTCATTCTTTCTGATAGAGGCATAGAATTCCATTGTGTATATATACCACATTTTCTTAATTTCTTGATTCATCTACTGAGGGGCATCTGGGTTGGTTCCATATCTTAGCTATAGTAAATAATGCTACAATAAACATAGTTGTGCTGGTAGCTTTAGTATGGTCTTGTTTGTGATCATTCCCCACTATTTTTCCTTTTGATGAATCCCTGAAAACACTATGAAAGGAAACCAGGGACTTCTTGTCCATTTACTATGCAACTGTGCCTTTATGGACTTATCACTATCACCAAAAAAGCTTTATAGTTTATAGATAAGAGATAATTGTGGTTAACATTGGAAGAATCCTGGTGAAAGGAAGAGTAGCTAAGTTCAAGGTAGTTTTAGATTGCAGTAGATTAGAGCCTTCTTAAAGATTTGGTTGTGGAGACATTTTATCTTTCTTGCTGTTCTTGTTAATGTACTTACAATGTACTATGTAATTTTTTGTCTCTTTGTATTTTCTTCCCCCATGGTATAACCACTGTTGTCACTATATTTGATTCTGATGTCCTGCCTCTTATATATACATTTTTCTAATTTGGGGAGGGGAAGGGAAATAATAAAATGCTGAAATAAGGATACAGGATGATCCATTGTAACAAGATGTACAAGACACTATGTTGAAAATGAATTTTATAACTTTGTGAGTTGGGGGAGAGAGAAGTTGGGGAGGTAGAGAGGAAAGGGATGGTAGGGAAAAAACAAAGGAAGGGGTAACAATGCTCAATAGGAAATGGACTCATTCATTACCTTGCTTATGGAACTGTAACCCCTCTGTACAATATGTTTACAATTAAAATATATATTAAAAATAATTGAATAAAAATAAGATTTGGATGTGGAAAGAAAATCTAAAGAATTAGATGAACCTGAAAGTGACAAAGCAGACATTAAAATCACTGAAGAAAGTAAGAGAATATCTTGGTGCTCAATTGGGAGAAATAATAAAACTAGGAAGTAAATAATACAGTAAAAGGATGACCTCAAAATAGGATGCCTCTTCTTTTCTCTCTAACTCAATGAGTCAAAGGAGAATCAAGAAGATAAAATAAGTCCAGTTGTAGTGGCTCATTATTGTCATCCCAAATTTCTAGGAAACAAAGATCAGGAGACTTGCAGGTCAAGACCAATCCAGGCAAAAGAGTTAACAAAACCCCATCTCAACCAAAAAACAAGTATGGTGGTGTATAGATATACCATTTATGCAAAAAGCATTGATAGGATGATCACAGTCCAGGTCAGCCCAGGGAACAACAGGAGACCCTATCTGAAAAATAATTAAAAGCATAAAGGGCCTGTCCTTGTGTTCCTTTGGCTCAAGGCTAGTGCTCTAGCACTTTGACCCACAGCAACATCCAGTTTTCTGGTGGTTACTTGGAGATCAAAGTCTCACAGCCAGGCCCTGGATCCTAGCTACTCACGCCTGTGATCCTAGCTACTCAGGAGGCTGAGATGTGAGGATCGTGGTTCAAACTCTGTGAGACTTTTACCTCCAACAAACCACTCAGAAAAGTGGTGCTATGGCTCAAGTGGTAGAGCATTCACCTTAAGCTGAAGAACTGAGGAACAGCACCCAGGCCCAGAGTTCAAACCCCATGACCGACCAAAAAAAGTCTCACAGTCTTTCCTGCCTTGGCTGGCTTTGAACTTCAATTCTCAGATCCCACCTTCTTGAGTACCTAGGATTACAGGAATAAGCCATTGGCTACTGGTCAGATTATTTTTTTTAAATATAGTGTTTAAAATATTGCAGTCAACTATATAAAACTATTTCTATCCTTTTGGTCAGTCTTCTTTGTGTGAAATTATGCTAGTCATTATTTTGTGGTCATTTTAAATGTTTCTTCAAACTACTTTGAAATAGTAGCCTATTATAGACCTTGGAAATACCTCCCTAAAACTTCATCTTTTGCCTGCTCATCTGTTTGATATATTGTGAGATATTTCACATGTAATTTTTGTACATTTTGTACTGCCTTTCACTGTGAGCAAACACTGCATGAAAATAAGCTGAACATTTATCTTAATGACAAAGAATAAGCAAGAAAAATCTGGTTCCAAGGGCAAATGACATAATTCAGCAATGTCCAGCTTCTAACTAGAATGTTATTATGAGAGCAATGTTGGTGGGAGAGGATGAGTAGCAGTCCTCCTCTGTGTTTCTTTTACCCTTGAACTTGGCTCTTGTATAGTTTCTACATTTATTACTGAGTAGAATAAACTTTTCCAACCATGATTTCTGCTTTTTTTATGGTTTCTACTTTTTTTTAAACATAAGGTCTCACTATTCACAGTCTTCTCTTATTATCTGTGCTACTTCTTTCATCTCACTTACCAGCTCTACGGGTCCTTTACATCACTACACGTACTACATTCCAACACTTCATTGTATATTTTCAGCTATTTTGGTGTCCAGAGTCTTATAAATGCTCATCTGAAATATCTCCCTTGTTATCAGGAATGTCCTAGTTACCAGGATAATAACTGTTTTTGGTTTTGTTTATTGGTCAGTGATGGGGCTTGAACTCAGGGTCTGGGCACTGTCCTTGAGCTCACTTTGCTCAGTGCTAGCACAATACCACTTTGACCCACAGCACAACTTTAGATTTTCATTTCAGGTGGTTAACTGGAGTCTCAAAGTCTTTCCTGCCTGGGCTGGCTTGAACCACAATCCTCAGATCTCAGCCTCCTGAGTAGCTAAGATGACAGGCATGAGTAGAGCTAACTCTACTTTTTGGGGGAAGTGAGTATGGCTGGGTGCAAGCCCATATCATGTGGGGAAGTTGTCATTTCTGTAGTGATGTGACCTTGTGACATCATTAATGGCATAATGTGTATCTACATGACAGGCATGGCAGTGAGCATGTCTAGGTTATAGCTATCAGATGGAGGGAGATAAGGCAACATCTTCAAACAAAACATAAAGCTTGTGACACAGCAGCAGGTGAGACTATGGCTTTAATAGATACTTAATCACCGTATTTCCAAGCTAAATATTATTCTTTCTTTATAAAAACTTGAGTGTTAGAATTTCTGCTAAGCCACTCATAGTCACTGCTTTATTGGTACCTATATGCCACCCTGATTTCAAACTTAGCCATAATCTGTTTGAAAGGACTTGGATTTTGGAGTTACAAGGTGGTTTCTTCCATAATAGGAGGAGAGGAAAATGTAAAGGATTATATATGAAAAGTTTAAGTTATTCAGTGGAAAACTGTGAGTTTTCTCATTTTTGATGCTCAGAAAATCAAGAACAGCTCAGGTAGCTTTATTGAGATACTGATCTTCTAATAGAAAAAAGTTTGTCTTATTTAACTTATTTATTTCAATTTTGAGGCAGAGCCTCACTTTATAGCTGAGTCTGGCTTTCAACTCATAAGCAGCATACTGGTTTCTAGCCCTGGAGACATGAACTAGAGCTAGAACTTTGAAGGAAAAATTGAAGGGGCTTAGCATAAATCAACAATGTTTCTTCATTTAGTGTGCTGTATAAGATGCAAATATGGGCCAAGACACCAATAATTAGAAACTATTATTTGATAGCAGCCTCCTATTATAAACTGCATGAAGACAGAATTTTGAATGCTTACAGATTCTATATTAATAACAGGCTCGAAGACTTTTTGAACAAGCTCGCTGGAGTTTTCTAATGGATTGTCAAGATACAGATTGTGGATGGCATCTATTGAGGCATCGGCCATGTTCATATAGGAGGTAATATTGGTCTTATAATATTGGAACTTATTATATTGACTGAATATTTACTATGTCAATACATCTTAGATTTATTAAGGGCAAAGACTACACTTTCAATGAATCACTCACAATGTATAGCATGCTATAGACACTTATTGAATGTTGTTTAAATCAATCATCTATTTTTAACTTGGGAAGATTAATTAAGTTTGCAAACTGTTAAAATGTACAACTTCTATTAGTAAAATGTCTATTAGTTATTAAAATTTAGATCAGAAGAAGGAAAATGAAATTTCACAAATAAGCTATTTATTACAGACATTAGTTTCTACTTTCTCTCTTGAAAATAAACCTTTTAGATATGTGCCATAAAGAATAGTAGTAAAGGTCCTGTAGGTAGCAGATAGAAAGCCAAGAATCTAGAAATTAGAAAATCACATAATGAATTCTTAACATATTTATATACAATGTAAATAACATTTGGTATTATTTGTGTATGGAGCATACTTGTCTCAAATGTTAAAGTAACATCTGTATAACTTTTATTAATACCAAGAATAGATAATTCTTTTTGTTCTAGAATTAGAAGTGTTTCTTAAACTATGTTCAAGGAGTATGGCTTTCTCAATGATTATATCACCTTCTCAACATTTGAATCTTAATTTACTAATTTGCTAAGTGTCTGTGGGGGAACATATTTTGGAAATACAAAGCATTGAGAGGTACAAGATCCATCCCCAGCCCCCCCCCAAAAAAAAACTTTAGTTGAATAATATTTAATGATGCTTAAACATTTAAAAATTCGTTGTTTCATGCCTTAATCCTCCATAGTCAAGAGGTTGTGATCTGAGGATCTTGGATTGAAGCCAGGCTAGGAAGGAAAGTCTGTGAAACTCTCTTTCCCAATTAACCACCCAAAAAGCTGAAAGTGAATCTGTGGCTCAAGTGTTCACCTTGTGCAAAAATGGCCAGGGACAATGCCCATGTCTTGAATTCAAACCCAAGGAACATTAAAAAAAAAAAAAAACTCTCATTAGTTTCAGGATGATGCAGGTTCCTTACCTTTGCAATCTTTTTTTTTTTTTTTTTTTGGCCGTGGGGCTTGAACTCTGGGCCTGGGCGCTGTCCCTCAGCTCGAGGCGAGAGCTCTACCGCTTGAGCCACAGCGCCACTTCCGGTTTTCTAGTGGTTTATTGGAGATAAGAATCTCCAATAAGAATCTCTGGCTTTGAACCTTGATCCTCAGATCTCAGCCTCCTGAGTAGCTAGGATGACAGGCGTAAACCACCAGCACCTGGCTGCAATCCTATTTTTGAAGTGGAGAAGGAGAAGATTGTAGTCCAGGCAAGCCTGGGGAAAAAAAGAATTCTCAAATCTCCAAAAGCCAGAGCAAAAAGGAGTTGGTCTCCAATAATTATATTTGTTTCAAAGTTAACTTTCAGAGATTCTATGCATTTTCTAGGAGGAAAACTATTAAGTGTATCCATCGATAATTACATTCAGAGAAATACATTAGTAACATTAGAAGCAAGGGTGCCCTACCTCAGGCCATCAAGACCCCAGACTATGCAGGAAAGGCTGGTCAAAACCTAAAAGGTGGTAACTCTGATTCAAAGTTCACTCAGTAATTCTGCTTCAGCTGCAAATCTTTGAGTTTATATGGGAGAAGTCAATTGTTAACTGCTAACGTTTTCTTCTAACATGGGAGAATGTAGGAATTCTATTTACAGGGAACACTATTTTGTAAGCCTAACCACCTTTAAAAAGAAACGCACTGTAAGAATAGAGGATAAGGAGATTACTTTCCTTAAGAACCTATCATCAGGAAATAGAGAGGGATATGGCTCAACTGGTAGCGCACCAACCTTGAGGGGAAAAAAATTATGCCAGAACTCAAAGCCCTGAGTTTGAGCCCCAATAATGGCACAAAAACAAAACAAAACAAGACACGGACGCTATTAGTAATATAGTCTTACTAGTGCTTGTAGTGTTGTAATAGTAGTCTTTCTAGTAGTTAATTTGATCTATTTGAATCTACAGCAATTGAGTGAGGTATGTAGAAAAATCAAGTAAAAGAGTGGAAACAGAACTGTAATAATTTGATCACTAGTTCAGGTTATGGGGATGTCAAAATAAACTATGTCAGAAAGGCTTTTGACTTTCCATAATGCTAACATTTATTGAATAGCAATAAATCCAAAATTCCATTGGCATTAATTTGGCAAACACTTCTTAGGTTTGGTTTGTATGGGCGAAGTAAATTGTTAGTTGACACTCCTTTCAAGAATTACTGAAATTTGGCTCCAAGGATTAGATTCTTTTCCTTTTCTGTGAGTTACTTTGTAACATTTTTGGCAACACTCCGTATTCCAATTTCCAAAGCTAATATCACTCAGATCACAAAGTACACAATAATAATTAGATTACAGGAGTATGAATAAAGCATTCAAAGGATTCAGGAATTCTGCTTTGGCAACAAAATTGGTTTGTATGGGAGAAGTCAATTGTTAATTGCTAAAATTTCCCTTTTTTCTTTTTTTATTGTTTCCCCCTTATTCCTGGAAGTTTTTTATTGTAAAAATAGTGTACAGAGGGGTTACAGTTACATGAGTGAGGTAATGAGTACATTTCCTAGGGAGCATTGTTACCTCCTCCTTTGTTTTTCCCCTACCATCCCTTCCCTCCCACCTCTACTAGAATCCTCCCCCCTCCTCCCACCTCAAATAGTAAAGTTCATTTTCAACATAGTGTCTTGTACATCTCATTGTTACAATACATCAACTAGTATCCTTGTTTCAGCATTTTGTTATTTCCCTTCCCCTCCCCAAATTAGAAAAATGTATATACAAGATGCAGGGCACCGACATCAAATACAGTGCAGAAAAGGTAAAAAAAGCTATGTATATATAACCATATAAGATAATGTTAAGTGAAACGAACCTCAAGATAGGGATACAACTTGTTTTTTTTCTTTCTTGCTATTGTTTTAATTTTTTTTTGGGGTCCGGTCGTGGGGCCTGAACACTGGGCCTGAGCTGTCCCTCAGCTCTTCAGCTCAAGGCTAGTGCTCTACCACTTGAGCCACAGTGCCACTTCTAGCTTTTTTTCTTTTTGCTTATGTGATGCTGAGGAATTGAAGCCAAGGCCTCATGCATGCAAGGCAAGCACTCTACCACTGAGCCACCTTCCCAGCCCCTTGCTATTGTTTTTAATGTATCTAAAATGTACTATGTGATTTTTTTGTTTCTCTTGTATGTTCTTCCCCCACAGTATAGCCCATGTTTTCACTTTTTATAAAATGTGTGGACATAGGACTTCTGATTACAAGGAACAGAACACAATTTTGTACATCTTGCCCTCAGACAAGAGCAGATAAAGATGCAATAAGTATTGAAGTTGGTCAGATAAGACACTAGTAGGGAACTGAGCCACCAAACTGATGACTTTGTCAAAATGTGGAGTTGCTCTGAGATGCAATGAGTCATGGTTCACTGTGCATAGCACAGAATTGTTTCTGACATATTTATAAGATATTTCTTTGTTGCTTTGTACGTCCCTCCCCCATGATATAACCCCTGTTTCCACTGTATTTGATGTTGGTATAATTTGTGGAGGGGAAGGGCAAAAACAAATTGCTTAAATAGGGATACAGGTGGACTCATTGCAACAATGAGATGTACAAGATGTTATGTCAAAAATGAACTTCACAACTTCTCGGGGGAGGCAGCAAAGGGAGGAGATGGGAAGGGGAAACAAAGGAGGAGGCAACAATGCTTGATAAGAAATGTACTCATTACTTTGCCCATGTAATTGTAACCCCTCTGTATGGTATTCTCACAATTAAAATTTTTTTTTCAAAGAATTAGGTTCATTCATGGAGGTGATTTCCAGGCAATTGAGTAGGTCACTTCAAGTAAAGGGTGAAGCTGAGCAGAAATCCCAAAATCAAAGTTGGTAGTTTGTCTCCAGATAATCAACTTGCATTGCTATTTCCCAGGGCTAAGAACATAGCCTATCTTTTCAGATGATGCAGGTGATGAAGTCATACAAATCACTGGGTCTCATGTGTTTGATTAGCTCATGGGCCTGGAGTTCCTATTGCAGGCTTGACATGGGTCCATGTGTTCTAAATTTCTTTTTTTTTAATTGTGAGAATACCATACAGAGGGGTTACAATTACATGGGCAAGATAATGAGTACATTTCTTATCAAACATTGTAGCCTCCTCCTTTGTTTCCCCTTCCCATCCCTTTCCATCCCTCCCATCTCCCTCCTCCCCCTGCACCAGAGTTGTAAACTTCGTTTTTCGACATAACATCTTGTACATCTCATTGTTGCAATAGGTCCACCTGTATCCCTATTTAAATGGTTTGTTTTTGCCCTTCCCCTCCACAAATTATACCAACATCAAATACAGTGAAAGCAGGGGTTATACTGTGGGGGAGGGACATACAAAGCAACAAAGAAATCATCTTACAAATATGCTAGCAACAATTGCAAGAAAGAAAAACCATTTGAATCCTTGCCTTACCTTACCTTAATTTCACCTAACATCATCTTATCTGACCCTTTCTGCTTGTCTCAGATATATTCTAGTTATTGCAAATAAGGGAAACCATGGGACCTATGTTTCTTTGGGCCTGGCTTACTTCACTTAATATAATTTCTTCCAAGTCTTTCCATTTCCTAACAAATGGGGCAATGCCATTCTTTCTGGTGGAGGCATAGAATTCCATTATGTGTATATACCACATTTTTTTGATCCATTCATCTACTGAGGGGCATCTGGGTTGGTTCCATACCTTAGCTATGGTAAATAATGCTGCAATGAACTGGTAGCCTTAGTACGACCTTGTTTGTGATCATTTGGGTAAATGCCCAAAAGTGAGATTGCTGGGTCATAGCGGAGTTCTATGTGGAGTCTTTTGAAGAACCTCCATACTCCTTTTCAAAGTGGTTGAACAAGTTTACACTCCCATCAACAATGCAGTAGATGTTCTAAATTTCATTTAGTAATTGTATAGATTATGGTATTTTATTTGTATAATTAAATTATTTATTAGCCTGTCCAGTTGGTAGTTAGTTATTTACTTGCATAAATAAAATGTAGAATTATTCTCTTTGGACATTCATACTCAAAATGGAGTAACTTAAGTCAAAGCTATTGCTTCATAAAATGGAGTGAGTCAAAGGTTTGTGCGGCCTTTAAAGTCATACATCCCATAGTAAATAACCCAGAGTAGGTTCCAGTCTGTTCTCTTCAGGGTAACCAAGGGACTCTACCCTATCTGTTTTGCTGTTTCCTTGAGATGACAGTGGAGTAGCCAGGGAACTACACGCCCTTTACCCCCCGCCCCAAATCTGACCATTTAGAAATTGGCACAACTCTGCCAGCAAACTAACCCACAGAGAAGGAAAATAATTTAATCCTGCAGCCAAATTTCAATAATGGTGTAACAAGGAAGTAGCAGTAGATGATAGAATTGTTTAGAAACAGCTGGGAACATTTGCAGCAGCTCTGTAGCCAACTTTGCTCCAAAGCCGCAAGATTCACAGAAAAGAAGTCGCTTGCCAAAAGGAAGTAAGCAGTTCCTGGCTCTGAAGAGCTTTCTTTCTCTCCCCTCACTTGTTTTCTTCAGGCCCTGGACCTCGAGGAGGGGGAAGGGGCGAGGGCCGGACGTTGCAAAGGTCCTGGGCGGTCCAAATCCGTGGCCATCTATAAGATCATCACCCACTTTCTCTGCTCCTCTGCAGCCCAGAGGCTTGCAACCTCATTCTGCACTCCAACCTCAGAGCCCAGGAAGCCATGGCGAAGTCCAGGGGCCGGCTGTACCTTTGGATGTGCTTGACTGCAGCGCTGGCATTTTTTCTGGCGGGCTTTACAGTGGGTAAGTGAGCAGAAAGCCTTCCCGGGATCCAACAGCCTCTGTCTTCCCGGCTAGGAAACAAAGCCTGAAGCTGAAGGGGGAGCAGGGTATTCTGGTTCCAAGACTAGCTTAATTTCCACTGTGAATTTCAGCCCAAGTAGAAACAAATGGAATGCATTGTGAGCAAAATTCAAACTTACTAAATATTATTTTGAGTGTAGTCAACTATTAGAGACTGATGGAACACAATATAGGGCTTGCCACAAAGGGTGAAACAGGTAATTTTTCCATGTAATGTTAATTGTTCAAAACTGTCAGCTAGCTGTGTCTGGTTGATCAGGGTTGAGAAGGGCAGTTCATGAGTTCATAGCCTGGTCACATTGTCACATAGTGACCCAGGCTAGCTTTGTCCAATCAGCAACACTCTCCCTTACAACAAAACAAAAGAAGAAACCAATTATCAACAAATATAGACAGTACTGTAATCTAAATAAGTGTTTTTGAGCTGAGTATGATAGTGCACGCCTGTCAGCCTAGGACTCACGACAATAGTCAGGAAAATCATGAGTTCCACATCAGCCTGGGGCCTATGGTGAAGCTCTGTCAAAACAAAAGCAAAAGCAGGGGCTGGGAAGGTGGCTCAGTGGTAGAGGCTTGCCTCCTGTGCATGAGGCCCTGGATTGGATTCCTCAGAACCACATAAGCAGAAAAAGCTGAAAGTGGCTCTATTGCTCAAGTGGTAGAGCACTATCCTTGAGCTGAATTGCTGAGGGACAGTGCCCAGGCCCAGAGTTCAGGCCCTATGACCCACAAAAAAAAAAAAAAAAAAAAGCAAAAGCAAAAATTAAAAAAAAAAAAGGTTGCCTTAAACCTCAGGGAAGGAGAACAAAAGCTTTGCTGCAGATACATAATATATAACAAATGAAAGTGCATCTCTCAAGTAGTCTGTTGTCACACACTGGAATTTAAAAGATTTCTACATTAGACTGAATTTGTTTACTACAGTCTTTTTCTTTTCTTTTTCTTTCCAGTCTACATTTATTTATCAGTGTCTAAAGCAATTGTGTGTGTGTGTGTGTGTGTGTGTGTGTGTGTGTGTGTGTGTATGTTTATTTTTCCCTCAGGCTGGTTTACTAAACCTGTCAAAAAAACAACTGCTTCAGCACGCTATCATCAAAGTACAAAATGGAAACTGTTATCAGAAATGAAAGCCCAAAACATTAAAGCATTCCTTCGGTAAGTTTGAATTTTTGTATATGTTGGTTTTGGGGTCTTGAACTCAGGGCCTGGGCACTGTCCCTGAGCTCCTTTTGCTCAAGGCTAGTGCTCTAGCACTTTGACACATAGAACCATCCAGTTTTCTGGTGGTTATTTAGAGATAAGAGTCTCACAGTCTTTCCTGCTTGGGCAGGCTTGAACCTCAATTCTCAGATTCCAGCCTCAGGAATGAGCCATTGGTTTCTGGCTGGATTATTTTTTTAATAGTGTTTAAAATACAGTACAGTCAAATATATAAAAACTGTTTCTATCCATTTGGTCAGTCTTCTTTGTGTGAAATTATGCTAGTCATTAATTTGTGGTCATTTTAAATGTTTCTTCAGACTACTTTGAAATGGTAGCCTGTTACAGACTTTGGAAATTCCTCCCTAAAACTTCATCTGTTTGGTTTATTGTGAGATGTTTCCACTTCATGTAATCTGGTGCTGCAACTCAGTGCTCTTCTTTGTTCATCAGCCATGCACTTAACAGTTTGGATTTACTCAGGAATATGTTTGTTTCCTTTTTCTTTCTTCCTCTTTTTTTAATATACTGCATTGTGTTAGAAAGTGCTGGAAAGTTGCAGACTTAGTTAGTGGAAAGGAGATTAATGTTCCAGATTTTTGCCCCTAGTTAAATATTCTCTTCTCTTGCAAATATAATTTTGTTGCTTATTTGGGGTGGAATGAAAGCAAAAATAGTCAGTACAAAGTCTCCTGCTGCCAAGATTGAAAAAGAATCTTATTCAAGGGAAATATTTTTAAACTCTTTGGGGGGCAGGGGGAGGGAGTTGGCACAATCTTCTGTTCTCACTTGAGGGTTGGAAGGAGTTTGGCAGCGTGGGGCTTAAACTCACAATCTTGAGGTCTCACTTGCTTACGTATTGCTGCTTCCTATGATGCTTGAAATCACAATCCTCGGATCCTTGAAAAGCTAGGAATACACACAGATAAGAGTCACCAGTGTCTGCCTGGCATCATTTCTGAACTTTTTAAATTTTAATTTTATTGAGATGTTGTACAGAGGGGTTCCCATTTCATAAGACAGATAATGACTACATTTCTTTTTTTTTTTTTGGACAGTCAACCCTTCCTTAACTTTACCCTAGTTTGCCCTTCCCTTCCCATCTCTGCCCACAAGTTACATAGGTCATTTTTCACATAGAGTATATGGTATTCCATGCATGATTGCATTTGAAAGTAGTCACTTTCACATTTATTTCTGTCTGCAGATGCTCTGAGAAAGGTGTCACTTTCATAACTCAACTGCTGTACAAGTGGAATGTATACACTCTAAAATATAATAAACATTTTAGTAAATTACACTACTTACATAACCAACAGAGTCAGGCTGGAAGCACAACTCAAGTGAAATGATGCCAGCTAAGCAAGCAAAGCAGAACAAGTGCAGTGCCAATAAAAAAGAAACAAATAAGGGAAAAACAACACTCCTCCAGCTTTATTGATGTGTAATTTATATAAGATAGGCATCATTTCTGTAAAATGTACGATTTGAAAGTTTTTATAGCAGTGTAAACAAACAATAAACAAACTTAATAAACTAAGCAAACATACTAAACAAACTACCCTTTCAACCAAGGTACAAAAGAATCCTGGTAATGATTGGTTTAGTAAGGAATGTACAACCTTTTATTCCCAGTGAAATGGGAGACAAATTCTGAATGCTTTCCACAGTTAATAGAGATATATGCAAGAAGAATAGATCTTCTTGTTTGTACTTTTTTCTCCTGAACATTAGCCAAGTTAATAGGTGATGCATATCTTGGATCACAAAAAGAAACTCAGATGTGAAGGCAGGTGCCCTCTGCTGCTCTTTCTCTTTCCTGCCACTCCTATTTTTATTGTAGTGAGTTCTTTGGAAAACAAGAAGCAAGGGAACAAAAGTTCATTGTTAAATCCCCATCTTCATTTAAAGAAATGTATTTTCCTTAATTATAAGAAGATTGGCTGTCCATTTAAGAAAAACATCAATAATTAGTTATATTAAGTAGAAATTAAATATCCCAGCTTCAGTCTATTTTCTTCTGTGGATATAAAATGACTCTGTCAAATCCATTTGAATATTTTTAAACATATATGGAAGAGGGCTGAGAAGGTGGATAGTGAAAGAGTGCTTGCCTAGCATGCATGAAGCCTTGGGTTCGATTCCTCGGTATCACATACACAGAAAAAGCTGGATGTGGCACTGTGGCTCAAGTGGCAGCATGCTAGCCTTGAGCAAAAGAAGCCCAAAGACAGTGCCCAACCCTGAGTTCAAGCCCCAGGACTGGCAAACAAACAAATATGGAAGATAGAAAATCTCTGAAACCTGCTGCTTTCACTAAATGTTACTGAGAAAGAAAACTACACAGAGAAGGTGATAGCTGAAAAGTGTCTTTGGTTTATTCATAGTTTACAGGTGGGGAAAAGTGAAGGAAACTCAAGTTGATGAGGCGATGTTTCTGTGTGAAAGAAGGCTTTGTGCAAAGGCTTCAAGTTCTTGGGGGAATGGCATAATTCTTTCAAGAAGAGAATAAAAATAAAACAATAAAATAGAGCAGAGCAATTTATCAGGAGAGCAGTAGAAAATGAAGCTGAAAAAGTGGAAAGATGGACCAGACATAAGAGGGCTTTATATGATCTGTTGGAGTATGAAATCTATTTATCTTTCATCTATCTATTTATCCATCCATCTATTGTACATCATCCATACATCTATCTTTTATCTGTTTTCTTATTCATTCATGTGTTGCAGTTCTGGGGACTGAAACCAGAGACTTGTCCATGTTATACAAGCCCTTTACTAGTTGGGCTACACCCTCAGTCTTTACTTTCGTTGGTGTTTTATTTTTGAAACAGGGTCTCACTATTACCTTTATACACCTGACCACAAACATCAGTTCCTCCTTCCTCTGCCTCTCAAATACTTAGAATTTATGGGCAGCATCATGCCTGGCTGAGTATGAACTTATAAGCATTTTGAGTAACTAGAAAATAAGACCAGACGAATTGTCAAGAAATATCACTGTACTTCAAGACTAAGTTTTTCTACTCCTTTCTCAGTTTTTGAGTTTGCAGAATATGGAAAGGCTTATGAGATTGAATGAGGCAACACATATGAAAGTGGCATCAGGGTGCTCAGTATACAATACGATTTTAATAAATGTCAGTTCACCTTTACTGTCATGTAGGTTTAACCAAAACCAGTCTTCTGGATAATTTGAAAACCAATTTACAAAAGTATTTGTTAATGTTCTACTGTCACAGGTAGGAAATCGTTTCAATGTATTGTGTACCCAAAGGAAAATCAATATCTCTAAGAAATATCTATGAAGTCACTTAAATGCTATAACTCAGTTACACCAAACAAGAAAGCATTAGCCAACTTCTGTTCAACAAATCTATATTGTCTGAGTAATAGACAAGAGCTAAGCTATGTATAATGTAAAAATAAAAATGCACAGACTTTAATTTGAACAAGATAAAAGAACAACTACATACACAATAAAGTCAGTGATTAAAATAATTAAGCCAAATGCCAGGTGCTGGTGAGTCATGCCTATAACCCTAGCTATGCAGGAGGATGAGACCTGGAGAGTTGAAGTTTGAAATCAGGCTGAACAGAAGAATTAGCAAGACCTTATCTCCAATTAACCAGCAAAATGCTAGACTTGAGGTGTGGTTCAAGTTGTAGATCATCAGGTGTGCACAAGCAAGCAAGCTAGCTGAGAGCTTGAGGCACTGAGCCCCAATACTGGAAGCAAGAAAATAAACGTATTTAAGCCAAACATAGAAGCACGTTACTGTTTTCTGGCAAACATTAACATCTCCCTTCCTTAAATATCCTCCATTTACTGATAAGCACTAAGAAGGTATATCACTGGTGAGACTTTTTCCAGGGTCCTTTGAAAATTATGTTTACCATGGAATGTGTACTTTTTTGAAAGAGCATAATATGAAAACTTTAGCTGTACATACTTAATTTAAAATCAGCACAAATAATAATTTTGGTTATATGTGTTATGCTGGGCACTGAATTCAGTGTTTAGCACTGCAGAAAGAAAGAGCTGGGACAAGAGGGAAAAGGAGGAGAGGAAGGAAGGAAGGAAAGGAGAGAAGGAGACGAAAGGAAGGAAGGAAGGAAGGAAAAATAGTAATCAATATGTCTAATTGGATTTTTATAGCTTTTTATATACAATTTTCATAGCATTTTTATATAGAATTGATCATGGCTAAGGATAGTTTATCTAGAGTAATTCTTAGATAATAATTGAATGTATTCTTTCATTCATACTTGTTTTTTTTTTCTGTTTTTCAGTTCTTTTACAAAACTTCCACATCTGGCAGGAACAAAACAAAATTTACTTCTTGCCAAGGAAATCCAGATGCAATGGAAGAGATTTGGACTGGATTCAGCCAATTTGGTTCATTATGATGTTCTTCTTTCTTATCCCAATGAAACAAATGCTAATTATATATCAATTGTGGATAAACGTGGAACTGAGGTGATGTACAATTGTTGGTGCCTTTCTATATTTTATAATCCCCCACTTTTGGATTAAAATGAAGCAAAAAGTAAAAAGAGAAAATTGTTACTAGTGTAATAGAACTTATACCTTTAATGAAGTTAGTTGTAAGTTATTTAGTGCTTACTATGTGTTAGGCCTGGTGGTAGGTCTTTGGGTCAGCATGAAGATTGGGACACAGATCCTTTGCCCAAGCAAGGTGATGAGGAGAATTGGATACATCATCTTAAATAAGTAGAGTAAATGATATGAAGAAAATAACTGAGGCTCTATATCAACAGAAAAATGGGTAATTAAGCCCTTTTGGAGAGCCCAGTAGGGAAATCTTCCAAAGAGAGCTTAAGGGATGCTGTTGTTTTTAATGTATTTATAATGTACCATGTGATTTTTTTTTGTTTCTTTTGTATGTCCCTCACCCATGGTTTTTCACTGTTTTCACTGTATTAGATTCTGGTGCCCTGCATCTTGTATATACATTTTTCTGATTTGGGAAGGAAAGGGAAATAACAAAATGCTGAAATAGGGATATAGGTTGAACCATTGTAACAGTGAGATGTACAAGACACTGTGTTAAAAACAAACTTTACAACTTCGGAAAGGGGAGCGAGGAGTTGGGGTGGTAGGGAAGGAACCGATCGATGGTAAGGGAAAAACAAAAGAGGAGGTAACAATGCTTGATAGGAAATGTACTCATTGCCTTACTTATGTAACTGTAACCCCTCTATACAGTATTTTTACAATAAAAAATACACACAAACAAAAATAAAGAGCTTAAGGGAATAACAATGTGAAAAAACAAAGCAAGGTAAGAGAAATATAAACAAGAAAATACTGGCAAAGGTATGAAGACATAATCATTTAGTATTATTGGGGAAAATTAAGAATTTTTGTATTTCAATAATATAGAATACAAACTGGGCTTTGTTGAGGAATAAACCAGTTGCTATGTACTGGAGATGAGTAGCTTAGACCATAATTTCAGGTGTAAGGACCTGATGAAAAGTCCTAAGCCCAGGAAGCATGTGACTAGAAAAGCACTTCAGTGTTATGCATGGAAAGTCTGTAGATTATACCTAGACTAGGCAAGAAATTTAAGTTTTTTTCTGAAGACAAAAGTTCAAGTGATAGCTGAAGTCCTAAATTAAAATGTTATCAGGGAGAAGGATGAAGGATGAATTTGGGAAGCAGGAAGTATATTAGCAAGATGGACTATAAGAAGAAAGAGATCAGAGTGAAGTAAAAATGTTTCAAGAGGGCTAGAAAGGTGACTCAGTGGTAGAGCACTTGCTTTGCATGCATGAGGCCCTGGGTTCGATTCCTCAGTACCACATAAGCAAAAAGAAAAAAGCCAGAAGTGGCTCTGTGGCTCAAGTGGTAGAGCACTAGCCTTGAGCTGAAGAGCTGAGGAACAGCGCCCAGGCCCAGAGTTCAGGCCCCACGACTGGGCCCAAAAAAAAGAAAAATGTTTCAAGAGACACTCTGAGGCTGTTATACAGACAAGTGTGCAGAATCAGATGCTGATCTAAGGGTGATAAGAGATTTTAAAAAGCAGCTTTAGTATGTTGAGTTTGAACATCAAAACTAAGTACTTATCAGGCTCTTAAATATATGAGTGTGAAATGTTAGACATCAAAAGCCTATTAGATATTTGCAAAATTTTGATAGTCAATGAAGTCTCACCTGGAGGAGATATCTAAAGCCAAGTATAAGCCAAGAATAAAAAAAATGGGAAAATACTGAAAAAGAAAGTTTAGAAGCCATAGTCAAGGAAACCACAAAGGCTCCATGTTTGTTTATTTGTAGTGCTGAAGATCGAACCAAGGGCTGTATATATACTAGGTATGCTCTATAGCACTGACCTACATCCTCAGCCTAAGAATGCCTCCCTTAATTCCCTGTTTTCTCATTTCTTGTTTTGTCTCACTCTCCAGGTCACACTAACTTGAAATTTGTAATTCTTCTCTTGTGATCATCTGCTTTACAAGTACTGGGATTACAGGCATGTGCTCTCATGCCCAGTTCCATTTTTACATTTTATTTATTTATTTATTTATTTTAGGTCTGGTCGTGGGGCCTGAACTCTGGGCCTGGGGGCTGTCCCTCAGCTCTTCCGCTCAAGGCTAGGGCTCTACCACTTGAGCCACAGCACCACTTCCGGCTTTTTTCTTTTGGCTTATGTGGTGCTGAGGAATCGAACCTAGGGCCTCGAGCATGCAAGGCAAGCGCTCTACCACTGAGCCACCTTCCCAGCCCCATTTTTACATTTTATAATGGACTTTAGTTACCTAAAGTGGTATACTTACAATAATCCATGTTATTTTTTAAGATAATAATCATGATTTCATTTGTTTCACTGGGATTTACCTAGTCAATTTTAGTTCCTAGTTCCAGTATATTTCATCTTAGTGTTATGTTTAATCTTGGGGCAAGATGAGTTACACCTTAATAACAAGTTGGAATGTTTTTCTCTAACTTGATTTCAATTCTTGCTAGATTTTCAAAACATCATACCTTGAACCACCTCCAGATGGATATGAGAACATTACAAATATTGTGCCACCATATAGCGCTTTCTCACCCCAAGGCATGCCAGAGGTAAAATTTAAAAAAAAACACTGTTTAATTATCTGCAAATCTTTCTTTGTTGCATAAAACACTATGTAGAGGAATTAAACCAAAGAGTTTTACTTGGAGCTTAAATGTACTCATCCATTGTTTGATATCCATACTGTGAACACTTTTGCAAAGTAAAAACTATTTCTTTTAAATAGATCACTACAAAAAAAGTAGATAAATACACTGAAAACAGAGTTCCTAACATTCTGAAAGTAAAAAAAAAAAAAAAAGCAAAACAATCATCCTTTGACTCAGTAAGGACTATAGATGTACTTTAAGCTTCTTTTCATTATTTGTAATCTGAGGTTTTTTTAAAAAATAAATTTAGAGATGTGTTTTAGTAGGTTATATCACAAAAATTCTTCAACTAACATCATGGTGGGAAATGAAATATAGTTGATTTATTTGTAATGGCATGTGTATGTGTGTGTGTGCATGAGCGCATGTACATGCACACATACATCAGTCCTGTAGCACTTTGGGCCTGGGCTAGCACTCTACCATTTGAGCCACCACTCAACTTTCTACTTTTTTGGGTAGCTAATTGCAGATAAGAGTCTCATGGACTTTCTTACCTGGGCTGGCTTCAAATTGTGATCCTCAGATCTCAGCCTCCTGAATAGCTACAGGCATGAGCCACCAGCTCCCAGCTTAATGAAACTTTTAAAATGATATTTGCTAATGTTCCTATGCTTCAGTATATGTTGATAATTTCTCTAAACATACTATAAGAATGTATTATATATTCCCTGTTTAAGTACATTCATTGATTTTGAAAGGTTTTGAAAAGCCTTCTACAACATTCCATATCTCTGTTAATGAATCCCAAATAAGGAAAAAGGATGGCTGGTGCAGTTTTGTGAAACAAACATTTTTAAATTGTATTTTATTATGTTTTAGTAGTTGTACAAAGGGTTTACCATTCAACAAATCAGTTTATAAGTACAATGCATCATGACTGATAGCACCTTTTTCATTATTCTCTCCCATCCCTCTCAACCCAATGAACATATTTGTTATTCTCTTTATCTTAGCTATATTCTATATCTTTTCCCTTTCTCTATAGGGAGAGCTTGTGTATGTGAATTATGCTCGCACTGAAGATTTTTTCAAACTAGAAAGAGAAATGAGTATCAACTGCACTGGGAAGATTGTTATTGCAAGATATGGGAAAATCTTCAGAGGAAATAAAGTATGGCATTGCATGTCTAAAGGGAAAGGGTGAAGATAGATGTATAAATGTAAATGTAACTGATCTACTTGCTTCACAGTTTCCAAAACTGCTTGAATTTTTTTTTGGTATTTGTCATGAGTGCACAGAACTTTGTGTTTCATACCTCATGTATCTAGAAAATAAAATTATTTTAAATTTTCTTGGTGGTATGAGGATTTAAACTCAGGGTCTCACCCATGATGGACTTGCTTACTAATGGATGGTGCTCTACCACTTGAGCTACACCTCTGGTCTGCTTTTTGTTAGCTATGTGGAGATGGAGTCTCATGAACTTTTATGCCCCAGCTTGCTTTGAACTGTGATCCTCTGGATCTCATGCTCCTGACTAGCTAGGATTGCAGGTGTGAGCACTGGTACTTGGCTGTAATTTATTTTTATTGCAAAACTAATGTTTTCCTTTTAACGTTTAAATGAAGGAAATTTATATAATTAAATTAAAGGAAATCTTTTCTGAATTATTCAACTTTATTGCTTAGAAATTTAACCTTAATAGCTCTTCCTCAACCTCATTTATCAACATACAAACCTATTTGTATATACTTGCTTTACATGCACAACACACACTGACAAGAAATATGCACATTTTTTTTACTAAGAGGCTATGATACACTGTGCATGTAACTTCATGTTTTCAGTTAGCTACAGCTTATGAGCATACGCCCACCTCAGCACACTAAGAATTGTATAATGTACATGAGAATAAAGTACATGAGATTCTGGTTCTGGCCAGGCCTGAGCCTTTGTTCTCTAGATTCTTCACTGTAAGCAAGTTACTTAACCTTTCTATGCTAAATTTTTCATATATATATATATATATATATATATATATATATATATATATGTAGTGGGAATGCTGACAATAGCACCAGCCTCAGCCTCATAGAAGTCCTTAGTAGAAATGAGTTTATGTTAGACACATTTAGAGCTTGCAGCTACCATGGCGATTTCTGTATAACTACTTATGAAATACTTATTTAAATGGTGACATCTATTATAGAAATGATCAAAAATTATTTATACCTCCCATTGACGAATGTGTTACTTAAATTTGTTAGCCCTAAATTTGTTCCATTGTGAATACTTCTGTCTATATACTTTATATATCTACTTATTGATCGAAGACTCTTATGAAAAGTTCTGTAGTATAAACTCCTAGGACTGATATGGATGAATTGTAATGTATGTTCTGTAGCTATTTGTGGTAGGCAAAACTGCCTTTTCAAAGTTGTGAGAATATACTTCTGAGATAGGTTAATGCCTTCTGATTATTAGACTACCTTTTCAGTGAATCACACTAATATGTACATATCTTTTATTACAGTATTTGTGCTAATAAAGAATTTATTGCAAAAATAGATATTCTTATTCTTGGCTAGCTTGGATTATTAGAGAAATATTTACAAAGAATTTTAAAATACATTGTATCCATTCTGCACAAAATTGAAAATCAACTTAAGTAAACAAATATTTGTAAGTATGCAAAATTTTGATAGTAGAATAAGCTGATAAATGTTCTCAATAATACTAGTGGTTTAATAGTAGAGACAGATGCTTATGAGGTACTTTAACTCATGATAATCTGTCCTATATTGGAAATATATACCAAACATATACAAACAAGAGGAAGAAAGCAATTTTGTAGGTTTGGGAATGATAGCTTTGAAAAATTGTTTAGGATTTTCTAAGATAAGCTGACATTTGTTAGGTCTTCCAAGAAGGAGATTATTTTTCAAAGGAAAGAGAGAAAAATGAATATTTCATGGCAAGTTCAAAACCAATATCTACATTTTCTTACCTCATCTAATTAATTTTGTATGAGAAAGTCAGTCATTTGTCATTTCTACATCATGGATTTCATTCCTGCAGGTTAAAAATGCCATGTTGGCAGGGGCCATAGGAATCATCTTGTACTCAGATCCAGCTGACTACTCTGCCCCTGAGGTACAGCCATATCCCAAAGGATGGAACCTTCCTGGAACTGCAGTACAGAGAGGAAATGTGTTGAATTTGAATGGTGCCGGTGACCCACTCACTCCAGGCTATCCAGCCAAAGGTAGTGCTCAAATCTGTTCGTCTACCACTTCTGAAATATTCTTTTAGATGGATGAAAACATGCATCAATAGAGTAACATTAAAACTGCAGTGGTGTACACATATTGTTTCAATTACTACTATTAAGAAAGTCAAAGTAATTCCATTGTGTTTTATTACATTTTTTTTTTTTACTTTCTGTGCCAGTCCTGGAGCTTGAACTTAGGACTTGAGTGTTGTCCCTGAGGTTTTTTGCTCAAAGCTAGCACTCTACCACTCGAGCCATGACTTCTCTTCTGAGGGGTGAGGGAAGTAAATAATAAGAGATAAGTCTCATGAACTTTCCTACCAGGGGTGGCTTCAAACTTCGATCCTGAGATCTCAGCTTCTTGAGTAGCTCGGGTTACAGGCATGAGCCACTAGCACTTGGCATCATATTGTTTTAATTTTAAATTTTCATGAGGAGTATGCATGAAACTTTATTTGACATTTATTAGAGTAGAGGGTTAGAAATACCAGTCTTCATCCTCAAAGAAATAATGCCCTCAACAACCAGAATGTAGACTTACTAGATTATACAAATAACTTAGGCATTTTATCCTTCTTTATTTAAATTATATGTTTCAACTTTTGAAGGTAATGAGTTTTAATATTATTTTAAATGTAATATTTGAAGCTTTAACATATGGGAAACAAACCTATATTCAAAGAAGGACAATATTCTTTTATTACAATTTCTTTTTCTTACCTTATTGTACTTGCTAGGACTTCTAGTACAATAATTGAACAGAACTGGCTAGAGTGGGTATCCTTGTCTTATTCCTGTTCCAACGGGGAAAGTATACAATCATTTACTGTTAAATAATTTTAGCTATAGTTATTTTCCAGACTGTTTTTGTCACACAGGGTTAATTTAATTCTGTCCTAATGTGATTTGAATTGCTGCTGGGAGTATATGCTAGTGTTTCCAAATGCTTTTTCTGTATATATGAAGGTGATTGTGTATTATTAGTGACTTTTGTTTGAACTTTAAACCAACCCTGCCATCCTGGAATAGACTTTGCTTAGTCGGGATATATTGCTATTTTATATATTACTCGGTGATTTTTTTTCTTTTTTCAATTGTTACAAAGATGAGGTATAGATGGACTACAGTTACATAGATCAGGTAAAGAGATGACTCAGATTTTAAGAAATAGCTTTTTGGGGGGTTACTGTGTGAAATTTTATTATATTTTTGTGTCATTTTGGAACCAGAGTAATGCTGACCTTTTGATTGAATCAAGAGCAATTCTATTTTGTCTATAAATGGTAGTAGAAATCCTCACAATTCAGATGAGTTTGAGATTGTCTTTGTAGGTGTTTTAAAACTACAAATTCAATCCTTTAATAAAAGTGTTCAAGTATTTTTAATGAACTTTGGTAGTTTGTGTCTTTAAATAATTTTTGTCTATGTCATTTAAGCTGTCAAATTTGTCCATATAAAGTTGTTGATAATATTTTCTTCTTCTCTTTCCCATCCTCTTTCCCTTTCTTTTGCTCCTATTACCTATATTCAGTTTCTTCCTTGTTTGTTCTTTGCCAATCTTTTTAAAGGTTTTTCAGTTTTATTGATCGTCTTAAAGATCTAGCTTTGGGATTCCAATTTTAGTCAGTTATTTTTGTTTCTTTTATATTCCTTAGATTTTTGCTTTTGCTTTTGCTCTTTTCCTGTGCAGATTTTAGCCCTTATTTATTGTCCCTTTCTTGTTATCTTAGGTAAAATCAGTTTTGATATTGGTAGTCTTTCTTTTTTTCTAAGATAAATGTTTTGTTTGGTAATTTGCCTTCTGAATAGTGCTTGAGTTGCATCTTGCAGTACTTGGTATGTTGTGTTTTTATTTCTATTCAATTTCAAATACTCTATCATTTCTCTTTTATACTTTGGCCCTGTGTTTATTTACAAATGTGTAATTTGGGTTTTCAAACATTGAATATTTCTAGGTATTTTCCTCATATTGACTTCTAATTTATTTCCACAGTGATCAGAGAATATACTTTGTATGATTTTTTTACATTTGTTGAATACATTATATGGCTTAGGATATAGTCTAACACATATTCCATATATATTTGAAAATAATATATACTCTATTGTTAGTATTATAAATGTTCATTGAATCAAATTAGTGGATAGTGTTATTTTAGTTTTACATGTAGTAGTTTTCTTCTGTATTGTCTTACTTTTTGTTTTAACAATTATGAAGATACTTAATAGGAAAAAAATCTTAATGATAGAACACTTTCATCATCTTAAAAATTGTTTCAGACATGAATGTAAAACCTGCTGCTTTTTCTTTAGTCTGGCTGAAGACAAAGTCCCAGTAAAATTTGAAGACAGACAATATTTTTCAACCTTCCTTTGAAAAGAGTATTGCATTATACTGTTTTATTGAAATTATCAAGGTTTCCCAAATTCCATTTGATTTTTTCCATTTGTTTCTAATTTTAAAAATTGAGATGCATTTTTCCAACCATTTGGTTTGCTGATAGGAGCTTGCCTTAAATTTGCTAATCACTATAAGTATGTTAATGTACCATGTGATTTTTTTTTGTTTCTTTTGTATGTTTTCCTCCCCCATGGTATGACCCCTGATTCTGATGCTCTGCATCTTGTATATACATTTTCTAATGTGGGAAGGGGAAGGAAAATAACAAAATGCTGAAATAAGGATACAGGTTAACCCATTGTGACATTGAGATATACAATATACTATGTTGAAAACGAACTTTACACTTTCGAGGTGGGGAGGGAGAAGTTGTAAAGTTAGGGAGGCAAGAAATGATAGCGAAAAAACAAAGGAGGATTGGCTGGGAAGGTGGCTCAGTGGTAGAGTGCTTGCCTTGCATGCATGAGGCCTTGGGTTCGATTCCTCAGCACCACATAAGAAAAAAGAAAAAGCCCGAAGTGGCTCTGTGGCTCAAGTGGTAGAGTGCTAGCCTTGAGCTGAAGAGCCAAGAGACAGCGCCCAGGCCCAGAGTTCAGGCCCCACGACCAGACCCAAAAAAAAAAAAAAAAAAAGGAGGAGGTAACAATGCTCGATAGGAAATGTACTCATTATCTTACTCATGTAACTGTAACCCCTCTATACAGTATTTTTACAATAAAATATATACAAAAAATTGTTCAGCACTAAAATAATTCCATTGTGAATATTTGTGTCTCCATATATGTATATATGAAAGTCTTACATGAAAATTTCTATAGTATAAATTCCCAGGACTGGTGTGGATGAATAGTACTTTGTATGTTCTTTGTATGTTTGGAGTAGGCAAAATTGCCTTTTCAAAGTTTTGACAAAGTATACTTATTCCAAGGTATCTTAGTGCCTTCTGAATATTAGAATACCTTTTCAGTGAATCATACTTATATCTTGAGAAAATAAAATATAGGAGAATTATGTGCATATAAAAACAAATTTGAGACTCTATAATCTCCGTAACTGATATTGTTGAAAGGTGACAAAAAATATTATTGAACTGAAGAATCATATTGGGTAAAACAATCTTTGACTTTTGGGGAACGTAAAATTTTGATGGGCTTTGGGAGGAGGGAAAGAAGGAGAAAAATGAGAGGGAGTAACAAATTAGACAAGAAATGTAATCACTGCCTTAGTTATGTAACTGTAACCCCTCTGTATATCACCTTGACAATAAAAGTAAAATAAAAAAGTGTTGATGCACTCAAATGCACAGCAAATATGTAATAGTAATTCAAGAAATTCCTTCAGATTCTTAAATTCTTAAATCCCTCCTTCATATTCTTAAATTGTTTTAATTTATGCATTTGATTTTTACAGACTACACTTTCAGACTTAATGTTGAAGATGGAGTGGGAATCCCCAAAATACCCGTACATCCTATTGGATATGCTGATGCAGAAATATTGCTACGGTACACCTTTTTAGTTGGTATGATAGTAAGATATCTTGCCTTAAGATATCTAAAACCAGTATTAGACACCTACAGTAAAAATAAGTTCTCATATTGGAAGTGGTGCTGTAGCTTAAGTGGTAGAGCACTCGCCTTGAGCTGAAGAGCTGAGGGACAGTGCTCAGGCCCAGAGTTCAAGCACCATAACCAACCAATAAAAAAGAAGTTCTCATATCAAAATAAGTCATGAAGTAAATACAATAGAACATAGTTTTTGTTCTATAAGAGAAGTTAGTTTAGTGACTAAGAAACACCAATAAAACACTGCTATCTTTGCTGCAAATGAATTTTTTCAAATGCAAAACTGAAAAGATAAAAAATTAAATATTCATTTGAGTTTTTCAAGTTTTTGGAATTCCTTGACTACCCATTAGATATCTGTACTTAGTTTGTAATGTAAAAATATGATCTTACCTACCATTTACCAAATTGGTGATTTTAAACCATTATTGAATCAGCCTCTGGCTTATTTTATCTATAATATGGAGGTGTCAGTATTTCTTCCTGATGAGTTATTATGTAATCTAGATTGTGGGAAATTAATTCATCTTGGCTGCTATTGTTGATATGCCTTAATCTATCTCCCATCTTCCATTTTTAATAATATCTGCACCAAGCCAGGCTCTGGTAGCTCACGCCTGTAATCCTAGCTACTCAGGAGGCTGAGATCTGAGGATTGCGGTTCATAGCCAGCAGGGTAGGAAAGTCCATGAGACTCTAATCTCCAATAAACTACTAGAAAACTGGAAGTGGGCTGTGGATCAAGCGGTAGAACACTCGCCTTGAGTTGAAGGGCACAGGGACAGCGCCCAAGCCCAGAGTTCAAGCCCCATTACTGACCCAATAATAATAACAATAATAATAATAATAATATCTGCACCAGAACAATATAATAATTTCTTGATGGACATCCCTATGTAATCGGTACTATCTTTACAAATTAATTTCTTCTTAACGCAGTCAGTTCTATATTGTAGATATTTTCTCCACATAAATAACTAAGGTCTGAGGCAAGGAAGCTGTGACTTTCCATCTGCCTCATTGTTTTCATTTTTCTTTTTAGTTCATATCAGCTGCACATTGTATGATGTATTCATCTCATTTATGACTCTTGCTAGAATATGGGCATCACAAGGGCAGGGATTTTTGACAACTTGTTCAATAAAGACTTAGCCCATACAGAGCAAGGTGTTATATTACCTTCAACTTCATGATTTCTTCTTAGAAACGCAAGCTCAGTATTTTTCTTTTATTTTCTCTTGAAAGCCACTTGGGTGGACCTGCCTCACCAGATGAGAGCTGGAAGGGAGCTCTTAATGTTGTTTACAAAATTGGGCCTGGCTTTACAGGCAGTGACACTTCCAGGTAATTTTGTGATTTGTAATATCCTGTTGTTTTACTACTAACTTTCAAAATGCATTATGAGTGAAGCATCAAGTTAAATTAAAGGAGGGAGGGGTGAAGAGAAAGAGAAAAAGGAACTAATAGTTATTGAAGGTGTCTTCTAAGCATTAATTAGTTAAAACAAGTAAAACACTTAGCTATAAATACTCATTAGACCTATCATTATACTTATTATTGTTTTTAACTTATTACAGCAGTACAGGAGTGAACACAGTTGTATAGAAAGAGTAAAAGTTTTCCATTGGAGAAGACAACTCATGGATCAGCTTGTAGCTAACAGGGGAATAGCATCGATTAGACAGAATTTTGAGAAGTCTGAAATGCTGATGTGGCAGGTGGGATGTTAACATTGATAGGTCAGAATAAAAACAGCTTTTTATTAAAATAATTTTAGCCAATTATTTTCCATAACTTATTGAACCATTGATTCTTAGAGTTGAGAACTCCATTATCTAATTTATTTATACCCTTTTAAAGTAGGAACTCATTGTGATAAACAAAAGCTTCTAGGAACTGGTGACTTATTCCTCTAATATTAGCTAATCAAGAGGCTAAATCTAAAAGCTCATGGTTAGAGGCCAGTCTGAAGAGGCATATAAATTGAAAAGTCTCTCTTCAAAATAATCAGCGTAAAGCTGGGCTGGTGTTGTAGCTCAAGTGGTAGAGTGCCAACTGAGCAAGCCATCCAAGTTAGCACAAGGCTCTGAGTTCAAGCCTCAGTGACACCAAAAGTAAACATAAAGACTGTTTTGAATTATGAGTAGAATCATACAAGCACAGAAAAAGCATGGACTTTGTTCTATAATGTCAATTATAGAGGACACACAGAAACATAAGAAATCCCAGGTCTAGATAATCAAAAACCTGTTCTTCTTCCATGTGAGTACAAATCAGTCAACAATAATCAAAAAAATTGTCGTATATCTTACCTCACATGGATGTTGATAATATATTGTTCCATTTAGAGACTACAAATGACAAGATATAAAGCTGCATGTCTAAGTATATTATTGCTACCAACAAAGAATAACTTAATCTGTACTAAGCAGAGTAGAAACTTAAGTAAACACATTAATAAAGAAAAAATAAGGTCTGGGACTATGGCTTAGTAGAATCCTTGCCTACCATGCATGAAGCCCTAGGTTCAGTTCCTCTGTACAACAGACTCAGAAAAAGTTGTAAGTGGCTCTGTAGCTCAAAATGGTAGAGTACTAGCCTTGAGCAAAAGAAGCTCAGGGACAGTTCCCAGACCTTGGGTTCAAGTCCCAGGACTGGCAAATAAAAAATAAAAAAAGAAGAGAAAAAATAAAGTTAGGCATACAGTGTCAGCAAAGTTGAGGTTTCCATTTAAGAGTTTAACAACATTTCTACACTACTACTAACTACTACTGCTACTACTACTACTGTTATTATTTTTGTACTGAGATTAATCTTACAGCCTTGCTCCTGTTAATAAACACACATGTTCCACCATTAAGCTGCATGCCAAGCTCTCTGTTATTTTTTCTCTCAGTAACAAGAGTAAATAGTGTATTTTTAAAAATTATGTTAAAATAACATAATTTGCACAGGAGTTTTAATTCAACATGCCACTTTGTGAGTATGATCATTTTAATCAGTGTCACCCCTTTTCATTATTCTCCCTATCTCTCTTAACCCCACTGAACCCCTCAATTTCCCTAGTTCCATCTTCACCTATAAACATTGAACAGCATGATTTAATTCTCCCACCCTTCCTTTCTTCTTGCCCTAAAATGGAAAGAACTCATGCACTGATTACTCTCCTCTTAAATGTGTTTTCAGTTCACCATCACAAGGTTGTTTATGTACTGAGAAACAGAATGTGCTTTAGGAGGAAGGGAGTTACACTTAACATTATATAGGCTCTGCAAACCTGTTGGTTATTCCATTCAAAACAAACATAAATGAAAATAACTAGATCCCTCTCTCCCCACAGTAAACAAAGGCTTGTTTTATTCTCTTATGAAAAAGTGGCTAAATATTTCCCCCTGTTATCCTGGAGTCATAAAATACATGTGACCTTGTGACAAGTTATTTTTCTGTTTAGATAAGCTTGATTTTATTTTCCTTTGTGTCTTCTAACTTGGTTAATTCCATTCATAAATGATTAATTTAATCAATGTCCAGATCAGAATCAACAATTCCAGCCTGGAAAATGTCCATTATGGACATATGCATTGTATTTGAGCAGAATTTCCCTAATTATCACTTAACTGTAGAGTTTATCATTATTCTTACATGAAGCACATAGGCTGGGTTTTTGTTGTTATTGTTTTGTTTCTTAATGTTACTGAGCAGCAAGAATTGCTAACACAGTCAGCCATGCATTTACTTCATACAAAGATGAGCAATGTGTCATTAGGTGATTTCATCCTTATTTGAATGCTAGAAAGTGCTTACACAAATGACACAGTGCTGTTCACTTCCTATTAACACAATCAACAGCTCTCATAAATACAAGATGTATGGGACTACCATTTTCATAACATGGTATAATGTCTTAGAATGGACTTTAAAAGTAAATAGCAGTATAATTTTTTTATCTAAACCAACAATGAAAAGTACAATATAATGTATTCTACATAACATCATTGCTACACTTAATTTTGATGGAGAACAGTATGTGCTCTTGAGCACAGGGCCTTGTGCTCTCCCTTGGCTTTTTGTTCAAGGCTGGGTTCTACCGCTTGAGCTATACCTTCACTTTCAGCTTTTTGCTAGTTAATTGGAGATGAATCTCATGGACTTTCTGCTTAGACTGACATTGAACCGTGATCCTCAGATCTAAACCTCAATTTGCTTTTGATTTTGTGTGTGTGTGTCTGTGTGTGACACTTTCAAATGAATGACTGCAACAGGTTTACTCACTAGTATCACCAAAAATGCATGAATAATTGTGAGATGACAAGATGGCATCTTGATTATAGGCAATAGGAACTTCTCAGCTCCTTTATCATTTCAAAGGACCACTGTCATATATTAGGTCTTTTACTGAATGAAAAGACTGTCCTCCTTGTAATTAGGTAGGCTATATTTAAAGTTTAAAAATCAATACCTAAGACCTTTAATACGATATTTAGAATTATACATAAATATCAGCAATACATTAATCAGAAGAGCAGAATATTAAAAAATAGTTTTAAAGTTTTCACTTTAAGGTAAATGCTTAGGTATAAGAAGCAAATTGTCATGATGCCCTCATCTTCCTTGTAACAGTATAAACAGATGATTTTATATGCAGACATGGGTGAATCAACAATCTGAAGGTACAACTTTCTGTAGGTCTGGTATTTTCCTAACAAAACATGGGAAGAAAATTGTAAATATAATGCCATGTATAAAATCATTCATTTCTTCTGAAATTCTAGGAAAGTTCGAATGCATGTTCACAATACCAATAAAATTACAAGGATTTACAATGTGATTGGAACAATTAGAGGATCTTTGGAACCTGGTCAGTCAATTGATTTTTTTCAAAAACATTTTCTTTTGACAAAGAGTAAGGATGAAAAAATATTAATTTCAGGAAACAAATTACACTTTAATGATTGACATAAAATAAATTTGTGGGGAAGAAGGGAAATCTACAGCTGTAAAAGATTTGACATTACAGTGTTATTCTCTAGGCAGAATTGCATGCTGGGAATATTTAAGTTAAATATATAAATTACAAATATTCATGTCCTTATCCAGATAGGTATGTTATTCTGGGAGGTCACCGGGACTCCTGGGTATTTGGAGGGATTGACCCCACCACTGGAACTGCAGTACTGCAGGAAATTGCTCAGAGCTTTGGAAAACTGCTACAGGCAGGTAAGTAATATTTATTTGGTAGGTACTGACAGAATATGACTTATTTAATACTCCTCTATTTTTCGATGGGTGTCCCTAATCATGTATATTAACAATTATTACAGGCTGGAGACCTAGGAGAACTATCATTTTTGCCAGCTGGGATGCTGAAGAATTTGGGTTACTCGGTTCCACAGAATGGGCTGAGGTAATTAAGACAGGAAAGGGCCTTATTATTTATCTCGTTAATTATATTTTGTCAATGAGAGATATTGCTCTATCTACCTACCTACATACCTACATAGATCTATCTAGCAATACTTATAATACATATATTCCTTATTGCTCCAGAAATTATGCATATAAAATATGCATATATAACATATAGATATATAATATGTATACATATATAATTTTATATTACATTATATGTTTGGATATATCTTCATAGATGTGCAGATATAAGGATGATTACAGATTCTATTGCTTAACATGCTTTTAATTTGGCAAATGACTCAAGGAAATTTAAGAAATAGAGTTTTTTTTTCCTTTTATGCTACTTTCACAAAACCAAATGGTCAGGCTACACATATATTCATTGTCAACAATTCTTTTATATATTTTGTGAAAATTAAATCTGTAAACTCAGAAGATAATCAATAGCAGGCTATTGTTTGTATGTGTGTTTGTGTGAGTGTATGCCAGTACTGGGGCCTTAACTCAGGGCCTGAGCTCTATCTCTGAGAATTTTTATTTTTTGCTTAAGGCTAGTGCTCTACTTCTTGAGCCACAGCTCTACTTCTGGCATTTTTGCTGGTTAATTGGCAACAAGAGGCTCATAGACTTTCCTGTTCAAGCTGGCTTCAAACCGTGATCCTCAGATCTCAGCCTCCTGAGTAACTAGGATTACAGGCATGAGCTTTAAGCACCCAGCTCAAAAGCTGTTTTTACCTTTCACAAATGATAAATTTGTAGATTGAATTACTTAATAAAGTAACGTACTGTGTTGTTGTTATTTATTTTATTTTATTTTTCTCAATCATGGGGCTAGAACTCAAAGCCTGAGCACTGTCCCTGACCTTTTTCATTCAAAACTAACACTCTACCATTCTGAAGCACAGTACTACTTCTGGTTTTCTGGTGGTTAATTCAAGATAAGAGTCTCATGGCCTTTTCTGTCCTAGCTGTGTTTGAACAAAAATATTCAGATTTCAGCCTCCTGAGTAGCTAGGATCACATGCGTGAACCACCAGTGCCAGCTAATAACCTATGTTATAATTTTACAAGATTTTTTAAAAAATTGTCCTTCAGATAATGATGTTCACTTTCACTTGCTCTTAATTCTTTCATTGTGTCTCCTTGGCCCTTTTCTTTCATCCTCCTCCCCAAACCTCTTTATTAAGTAATTTGTAACTTTATATGTATTTAAGTTAAGCTCACACATGTTTGTGTACATTGGTACTTGTTTTTGCTCCACCATTTATCCATTATTAGGCGTCCAGATTCCATGGAAGTGTTATAAAGCATAGTACATACAGCTTGACATTGTAAGTACTTCAAAATAATGTCCTCCCTTTGACATATAAAAATAGTAAGGGGTATGTGAATCATATAAACATCAGAGTAAAGTCATATGCAATTATTTGTCTAATGTCACTTTTCCTTTGTTGATTATATTTACATAGCAATTTTTATTTTTTACAGTAGGAATTTGAAACAAAGTGGTTAATTTAAATCAATCAAGTATCCTTCATTAAGGTCATTAATTATGAGAAATATTTCTATGATACATGCATGTATAAATATGTGTGTCTATTTTAGAAGCCCAAATAAAGAACAAAGATTTAGCTGGGTGCTGGTGGCTCACGCCTGTAATCCTAGCTACTCAGGAGGCTGAGATTCAAAGCCAGCCCCAGGCAGGAAAGTCCGGGAGACTCTTCATTGCCAGTAAAATCACCAGAAAACTGAAAGTGGTGCTGTGGCTCAAGTTGTAGAGTGCTAGCCTTGAGATGAAGAGCTGAGGGAAGCATCCAGGCCCAGAGTTCAAGCCCCATGACTGACAAAAGAAAAAAAAAAAAGAACAAAGATTTAAAACAATAAATGTGCTTTGCATTAATTTTGTAATTGATTTTGTAATAATTATATGCACATACGGATTAAAAGAAAATTTCAACACTCTTCAGTTTTCTACTGAATTCTGTATCATATTCAACAGCATCTTTAACTTCTATGTATACACATAGGAGATCATCTTTATACTACAATTGTTAAGGAAGCTCTTTCCCTGCTGTACACTGACCATCGCTGGTCACCCTGTGAAAGGTGAAAACCCGCCAAATAGCGGCGGTAGGCAGTCGCCCCTCTCTTTCTCATGGCTCATTGATGGCTGTTCCACAGATTCCCACGGGTCTCTGGAATAGTGAGGGAGCGCTATTTACTATTTCTTTTAGTACCCCGCGATACAGTGAAGCCGCAATGAATGAACACGATGTAGCGAGGGACAACTGTAATCAAGTTTGTGGTTCAAGCTAGTATAACAAGATGATGGATTTTATTGTACCATAAACACACAAGCTTTGTGATGTTTCTATTATAACAAGTTCTCACTGGTAATGAGACACAACGAGGGAAACAGAGAGAGGGTTGTGAAGGGCACATGCCTGTCTCTATATGATGCTTTCTTGGATGTGTGTATTTGTATGGGTTTGATAGTCTTGGTTTTGTGCTAAAATGTCCCTCCTTCTTTCCCTCTGCTCTGCTCATCTTTGTAAAAATTTGTTCAGTACCCATTTGTTTTCATAAATTTGGACACTTTTCTATTTTTCACTATGAATATAAGAACTTTTTTCTAGGTGTCCGCTCATAGTGGACTTTAGAATTTGGTGTCTGTAAGAATTGGTCATTGGGGCTGTCTGTTAGAAAACACAGATTTCAGGCCTGCCTTTGAGCAGTTCTCATTAGATCTGGAACCAGGCACCAAATGTTGAAACCTCTCCCTGGCATGTTCTGATTCAGGGAATCATGAAGACACATTTGAAAAAATGCTTTTTTTGTGTCTCTTTCATGATACTACAAACAGAAGCTACTACCTCATAATATTCTTCTGTCTAATTTGACTCTTACTAGTTTTGTCAATCATTTATTTTCCCTCATTTCTCAGGAGGTATGGTCAGAATTTGGATTGGTTTGTAAAGCATGTGGAAACCATTCTTCCACTATACCATTTTGCTTATTTTGTTTATATTTTCACCAAAGTAAATGTTGTAAATTAGGTCACAACTTTGCTTCAACTACAGGAGAATGTGAAAATACTCCAGGAGAGAACCATTGCATATATCAATTCAGATTCGTCTATAGAAGGTAAATTTTATTTGAAACTGAAATAAAATGTGCAAAAAATTTATTTCAACTATGTTATGGTAATTAAAGAGTATATTGCATTTGAATGTTATAAATTCTCATTTGTCAGCTATCTCATATGCTTATTTTATCTTATGAGATTCCTCACTAATGATTTCATTTACAAGTTTATGATAGGGAAATATAATTTGTATCAATCACAACCATTTAAAACTAAGCTACTATTTCTAATTTCTTTAGTATATTTACATTTTGTTTAGCTTGAATTACCCCTTAAAATTATAGCATTAACCACATTTTTCCTGTCAAAAAAGCAATCTGGTCTGGGAAGGTGGCTCAGTGGTAGAGTACTTGCCTTGCATGCAGGAGGGCCTGGGTTCACCATAAGCAGAAAAAGCCAGACGTGGCACTGTGGTTTAAATAGTAGAGTGCTAGCCTTGAGCTGAAGAGCTGGGGGACAGTGCCCAGGCCCAGAGTTTAGGCCCCACAACTGACACACAAAAAAAAGGAATCTGTCTAAAAAATTGCACATACTATCCCATGCAGAAACATATCCTTGATGAAATAGTATTTTCTATGTGTATTGGGTGAGTTTGAAGTAAGCACAAGCTACTAACTTCTTGATTTGTTTTTGTTTTTGTGTCAGTATCATGTTTTTAACTCAGGGCCAAATGTCTCTCATTTGGTTGGATTGCTCATGGTGGTTTTGTAACTCTTGAACACTAACTCTAGCTCAGCTTTTTGCTGGGTAATTAGACGTCATCTCACAGACTTTCCTACTTGGGCTGGCTTTGAACTGGAATTCAATAGTTGGATTGAAAAGGGATGAGCCATGGGCATATGGCTTTTGCTTCATGGTATTTGCCTCCAGACTTCCATTGCATTTTTATTGATTCTAGATGAATGTCAGAACTTTGTACTCTTGTCTAATGTTTTGGTACACATCTTTGCATTCAATGGAAAAATGAAGAATTAATTCTGTGCTCTCACCACATTCCTTCACCATTGTCTTCCTGAAAGATGCTTACCCAGGATGGTGGTTTCACAGCTGCCTTAACTGTTAAAGCCACCTATCCCATCTTCATTTCAGAACACATTCTGTAATTTCTTTCACTCTTGAGTTCCATCATGGGAATTGCATCTTTAATTTATTTAAATACTGATATATCTTGATTAAAATTATAAGATATTAGAGTGTGGTAACATGATTCTAGCATGCTGGAAGTGGAAGCAGGAGGATCAAGAGTTTGAGACCAGTCTGAACGATATAGTGAGCTTTCTGGTCAGGTTGGGCTATAAGCCTAGCCCTTGTTCCAAAAAGAAGTTTTAGAATTAAATGTAAATGGTATTTCATTTCTAAGTAATAATATTTTTTGTGTTTTATCTATTTTTCAGGCAATTACACAATCCGAATTGACTGTACACCTCTTCTTTACCAATTGGTATATAAATTGACAAAAGAGGTATAGAAAAAGACCTGTCTGCCTGTTTTCTGATGAAAGTACTATGAGTAGCAATTAGTAGCATTTATTTTTCAATTGATATCAGTACACTGCTGACTCAACAAAAGTAAAACTCAGATGGCAACATGAAAAGGATGATGTCTGTGAAAAATTTGAAAAATCTCTAGAAAAGTTTATCAAAATAAGCAGGAAATTACATCCTAGGTACTTGGCAAAATTACCCACAGGCACCACCATAAAAGAACAAGAATTTGGACATGACTTTTTCCTTGGCATTTGCAAGAAGATATTTTTCTACAAATGATAATGATATATACATATTTATTTAGATAGGTAGCAAAAGTTGATGCCCAGTAGGATGTGGTTTTATGCTGGCATGATTTTTTTTGCCTCTTTCTCTAATCTCCAGTCTGTGATTTATCTTCTTAGATCTCTAGCCCTGATGATGGTTATGAAAGTAAATCACTGTATGAAAGCTGGCTGGAAAAAGACCCGTCACCTGAGAATAAAGATCTTCCTAGGTAACACAAATTCAGTTATGAATTCTCCTTTGCCTGTTTCTTCAAACATACCATTCTCCAATGAATGCATTGCCATTAATAATGTGGATAAAGTTAATAAAAGAATGTTCTATTCTTAGCCAGGTGCTGGTGGCTCACACCTGTAATCCTAGTCATTCAGGAGGCTGACATCTGAGGATAGTGGTTCAAAGCCAGCCGAACAGGAAAGTCTGTGAAACTCTTATCTCCAATTAACCATCAGAAAACCAGAAGTGGCACTGTGGCTCAAGTGGTAGAGCACTCGCCTTGAGCTAAAGAGCTCAGGGACAGTGCCCAGGTCAAGTTCAAGCCCCACAACTGACCAAAAAAAAAAAAAAAAAGGAATGTTCTGTGCAGCCATTGTTTTACTAATCCATTAACACAGCCAAACTTTAACCTTCAAATGAACACAGGAAGATCTATATTTGCACATTTTAGTCAAAATGATTTTTGTAACTTCATTAGCCATTATTTAGCATTCTTACCCAAAAGTTCCTGCAGATAAATAACAGATGCATTAAAAAACAATATAGGCACAAACAACAGTGATAAAGGAAAACTAAATGATGGATTATTTCTATATTTAAGGAGAATTGACAGCCAAAATGTGTGCTTACAAGTAATGTATTTAGATCTTGTAGATCTTTATTTTTAGCTCTTCTCTTGTAGACCAGAGCAGCTTTTTAAATTTTTTTTTTAGCTTTTAAAAATTTTTGTTGTCCATTCTAGGTGGGCTCTCTCACTGAGCCACAGCCTCGCACTTGATATAACTGTTTCTAATACCAGCTTTATGTCATCACCCATATCCCAAATGAATATTGTGAAATTTCAAGTACTTTCTATTATAAAAACTTTATAATTGCTTGGTACTGGGAACTCACACTTGTAACCCTAACTACTCAGGATCTGAGTAGGATCTGTAACCTGAAGATGGAAGGCTGAAGCTATCTCCAATTAAGTATCAAATAAGCTGAAAGTGTAGCTGTAGCTCAGGTACCAGCTGTAGCTCAAGTACCAGCCTTAAGTAAAATAGCTCAAGTATAGTATCCAGGCCCTGAGTTCAAGTCCCAGGATCAGAACAAAAAAGTTTCATAATCTAACAAAAATAGTCAAAAAGACATGTAAAAAACATTCAGAGGGCTAGTGGTTCTGACTGCAATTGTCAGTTACCACCAAAACATAAAATAAAAATACAATCCCAAAAACACATTTAACAGTCTAATAGCTTGGGAATTTACATTTAAGTTCTTTTCCTTTTTAATTTTCTTTTTTTGTTTGCCGGTCATGTGTTAGGTTTTTAAAAAGAGGAAGCCTAGTAAGAACAACAGCACCGTGCTGGGAAGGTGGCATGCTCGAGGCCCTGGGTTCGATTCCTCAGCACCACATAAGCAAAAAGAAAAAAGCCAGAAGTGGCGCTGTGGCTCAAGTGGCAGAGCGCTAGCCTTGAGCTGAAGAGCTGAGGGACAGAGCCCAGGCCCCAGAGTTCAGGCCCCATGACCGGGCCCAAAAAAAAAAAAGAACAATAGCACCTCGGTTCGAATCCGAGTCATGGCACCATTTATGTTAGGTTTTTAAAAAGAGGTAGGCCGAGTAAGAACTGCACCACGAACGTGGTATTCAGGTAAGGGGTAGGTTTATTCAGTAGACCTGCTGGGACCAGGCAAGGTTGGCACTCCATGCGGCTGGGAAAGGCCTAGGAAAGAGAGAGAGAAAAGAGCTTGAGAAGAGCTAGACAAGAGCAGAGAGAGAGAGAGAGAAAGAGAAAATCTGGGCCTCAGGCTAGGCCTTATCTAGGGTATGGGCGGAGAAAGGTGTGGCCACATCAAATTCAGATGTGACCTCAGCAGATGCAGATGTGACCTCTTCCAGGTGTCCCAGTTGCCTAGGTAACGCAGGTACTAGGTGGAGACTTTGCTGGGAGGAGGGTGGAGTCTGCTCGCCATCCAGGAGAGGACCTTACATCATGGGGCTTGAACTCTGGGCCTAGGCATTGTCCCTCAGCTCTTCGGCTCAAGGATAGTGCTCTACCACTTGAGCCACTATGCCACTTCCAGTTTTCTAAATGGTTTTATTGGAGATAAGAGTCTCACGAAAATAAATAAATTAAATAAATAAAAAAAAATTAAACACACACAAAAAAAAGAATCTCACCAACTTTTGTGTCTGGTCTAGCTATGAATCAGGATCCTCAGATCTCAGCCTCCTGGGTAGCTAGGATTACAGGTGTGAGTCACCAGCGCCCAGTTTTAATTTTCTTTTTTTATTGTGCTGGTTCTAAGTCTTGGACTCAGTGTCTGGGTGCTGTCCCTTAGCTTTTCTGTTTCACTTGAGCCATAGTACCACCCCAGGTTTTTGGTGGTTAATTGGAGATCAGAGTCTCCAGGACTTTCTTGCCTGGGTTAGCTTCAAACCACAGTCCTCAAATCTCAGCCTCAAAAGAAGCTAGGTTTACAGGTGTGACCACCCCCCTAGCACCCAGCTTATAGTTATATTCTCAATGTATATGTAATTGTATATTCTGCTTACTGACCTTTATTGTCACAACAGATTTTTTCCATGTCTTTTATTATATGTGTATATTTGTATGTAAATGTGTATATGAATAGACAATGATTTGATTTTTAAAGGCAAAAATATCACAGACTATTTTTTATTTTTGTTATTTTATTTATTTGTTGATCATGGGGTTTGTATTCAGGGTCTGGGCACTTTCCCTGAGCTTTTTTGCTCAAGTGAAAAAAGTGGAACCACAGCTCCACTTCCTGTTTTTAGGTGGTTAATTGGAGATATGAGTCTCATGGCCTTTTCTGCCTGGGCTGGGGTTCACACTGAGATCTTCAGATCTCAGCCTCCAGCATGACTAGGATTACAGACATGAGCCACCAGTGCCTGGCTTAAGTGATTTTTTTTTAATTTTCTTTAAGAAGTTTTACAAAGGTTTATCATTTAATAAAACAATTTATGAATACAATATATCTTGATCAATGTCACCTACCTCTTTCAACATTCTCACATCTTACTGCTGAAATGAAACAAGGCACACTTATTTTCATGATTTTTTAATTAATAATGTATTTTTATTGTGAAAATACCGTACAGAAGAGTTACAATTACATGAGCAAGGTCATGAGTACATTTCTTATCAAGCATTGTTGCCTTCTCCTTTGTTTCCCCTTTCTATCCCTTCCCATCTTCCCCCACCCCGTGCCAAAGTTGTAAAGTTCGTTTCTCGACATAATGTCTTGTACATCTCATCGTTGCAATGGGTCCACCTGTATCCTTATTTAAATGATTTGTTTTTTTTCCCTTCCCCTCCACAAATTATACCAACATCAAATACAGTGAAAACAGGGGTTATACCATGGGGGAGGGACATACAAAGCAACAAAGAAATCATCTTATAAATATGTTAGAAACAATAGCAAGAAAGAAAAACCTTTTGAGTCCTTATCATCATTTTTGTTTTTGTTTTTGCTGGTCCTAGGGCTTGAATTCAGAGCTTGGGCACTGTCCCTGAGCTCCATTTGCTTAAGGCTAGTACTCTTCACTTGATCCACAGTGCTACTTCTGGCTCTTTCTCTGGTACTCCAGAATCAAACCCAGAGCTTCATACATGCTAGGCAAGCACTCTACCACTGGGAATGTGTCTTTTCATGATATTAAATATACATTTTCTGTGGCAGCTTTCTTATTACACTGTAGTGTGTGTGTGTGTGTGTGTGTGTGTGTGTGTGTTCATACCAGAACTTGAACTCAGGGCCTAGTACTCTCCCTCAGTTTTCTGAGTCATGTATGATGCTCTCCTGCTTGATCCATACCTCCAGCCTGGACTTCTTGCAGAATAATTGGAAATTCATACACTGTTTTATGGTTTGAGATTTTTTTGTTTTGTTTGTTTGTTTTTCCTGGGTTAGCTTATAACCTGGAACCTCTAGGTTTCAGCCTATTACATGGCTCTAGTTCTTCTATAGACTATCCCCTCCTGTGCATATCTCTAGTTCTCTCTTTTACATAGACTGTGGCTTCATTGGTTTCCCCTCTAAGCAAGTATCACAGATGGTGAAACTTCTGAAGACAGCTTCCTTATTATGATGTATGTTTTGTAAAAATATTCAACTCTAGTTGTACTCAGTGCAGATCTGTGATTTGTTGCAACAATCTTCCAGCAAATGATAGGAAAGTATCTTGAAAATTGGCCAGCTTTTTATGATTCTTTTATGTTCTGTGAAATTCCCTGCTCTAGTCAATTTCTTGTCAATTTAAATTTGTATTGTTTATTTTCTTGTACATGAGCCTATATTTATTTATCTATACTCTACATTTAGAATCAATAAGCTTGGATCTGGAAGTGATTTTGAAGCTTATTTTCAAAGACTTGGAATTGCTTCAGGCAGAGCACGTTATACTAAAAATAGGGTAAGACAAATTTTATCCTTTTGAATATGTAATATATGTTTAAGTCAAATTTTTTTACTGTATTGAAAAACCTAAGGTAAACAAATCATAAAGAGAGAAAGCTGTTTTGACTTACAGTTTCAGAGATTTCAGATCAGAGTCAATTGTACTTATTGCTTTTAAGCCTATGATAAATAGGCTTGCCATGTGCTAAAGAAGCAGATAGGAAGCAAAAAGGAGACAAGAAAGGGCTGGATTGTCCAACCCCTTTAAGGTCATGCCTCAGTAACAGGAGACTTCTCACAAGGCCTGGTTCATAAAGGTTCTATCAACATGTGAGCCTCTAAGGACATCCCAGATCCAGACTCGACTAATCATTAGTATTCTGTGAATGAGGAACTCTGTCACTAAATTGTTACATCTGGCACTAGTAAGACATTGACCTGAGAGGAGTTGCAGAAATAGAGATAGACTGTCTGTCGCTCCTTCATAGACAGACTAAAGAATAGTTATTTTGGATATATTTCAATCCTAATGCTATTAACATAGAAATGCCAGATCTCTAACTGATTATCAGTGCTAAGCAATTCTTTTTTTTTTTTTTTTTTTTGCCATGGACCTGAACTCTGAGACTGCGTGCTATCCCTCAGCTCTTTAGCTCTTCAGCTCAAGGCTAGCGCTCTACCACTTGAGCCAAAGTGCCACTTCCGGCTTTTTCTGCTTATGTGATGCTGAGGAATTGAACCAGGGCCTCATGCATGCAAGACAAATGTTCTACCACTGAGCCATCTTCCCAGCCCAGTGCTAAGCAATTCTCATCCCCTATTGGAAATCTCACTTCCTAGCTGGTCTTCTAGGTTCTGATATGCTTTTCAGGAGGAAAAGTGCAGCTAGGGGACATGTTCTGTTTGGGAGTCTGCTAACCTAAGATTCTCTGCTACCATGGCCACATTGCTGCATAATACCAGCCAATGTCCCTTGAGTAGAGAAATCAATTTTCTCATCATTTTAATGCTTCTGTTCTGCACTGGATACTCCATTACCATTGTTACTTGAGAATCTTGATGATACACAGCCACTGGGTCACAGCCAAGAAACAGCACGTTGGCTTATCTAAGTTATCAATTATATCAGAAGTCAAATTGAAGATTACAGTAATAGACACTGGTTTTTCTTTCACAGTTTTAATTAATTTTCAACTCAAAAATGCAATACACCAAGATCTTGTTCATTTGAATAGTTATAGTTTGTAAGACTCTTATCTTTAATACATTACTTGGAAAACGGTGGAAGTAATGCTGTGGCTCAAGTGGTAGAGTGTTAGCCTTGAGCACAAAGAGGCTCAGGGACAGTGCCCAAGCCCCAGGACTGGTAAAAAATTTTAAAAATACCATTGGCCCTTCAACAACATGGGTTTGAACTGAACAGTTCCACTTATATGCAGATTGTTTTGATGATTTGCAATAATTTGAAAAAAATCTTACAAAGTGCATATTCTACAGATATCATAATGAGTTCTTCTCTGCTATGAATGCATAAAATATATGCATAAAGTTTATCTTATTAACATCATAAAGTATATAAAATTTTATTGAAAATTGAAAAATTATCAAAATGTTATACAAACTAAATATATAGTATAAAGCAATGTAAGTGAAAGCATAGTATAAAATCATAAGTGCAAAATTAATTATAATACATTTTGTGCCACTGAAATAACTATCATAGCTAATTGTGAGTTTCAGTGGTGTATCTGTTTACAATGCTACATAGCCTTGATCCTCTTTGCTTGAACCATTTCTCTCCAAAAGTTAAATATAGAAAAAGTCATTTCTGGGGCTGGGAAGGTGGCTCAGTGGTAGAGTGCTTGCCTTGCATGCCTGAGGCCCTGGGTTCGATTCCTCAGCACCACATAAGCAAAAAGAAAAAAAAAGCCAGAAGTGGCGTTGTGGCTCAAATGGTAGAGCCTTGAGCTGAAGAGCTGAGGGACAGCGCCCAGGTCCAGAGTTCAGGCCCCACTACCGGACCCCCCAAAAAAATGTCATTTCTCATAGCTCTCCCATATTTTCACCATGTTTTCCACTTTTATATTGTCATTAATTTTTTTTAATTTTCTATATCTTAAGTTCCTCTCAATGTGCCTAAGACTAAGGCACATAGTTAGATGGGAGAAAGATTGATACAAGAATTTAAAAAACAAAGGAGGGGGTAACAATGCTCAATAGGAAATGTACTCATTACTTTATTCATGTAACTGTAACCCCTCTGTACAGAATTTTTTCCAATAAAAATGTTTAAAAAAGTAATACCAAAAGCAAAGTGATAGCGAGCTCACAAGGTAGTATATGGCAATAAGGTAGTAGATGGTAAAAGCTAAAGTTAAGTTAGGAAGACCCAAGAACTCAGGAAATTCTTACAGGATATCTGTATGTAATGATGTAATAATGTAATAAGCTCTTAGTAAGTAGTAAGCTCTTACTTGTGTAATCGTGGTTAAATGCACTTGGTTGAAGACTCCTTAAGAAGAGAGGGAAGGCTTTAAATATATCAACTTTTTGCTATATATATAGTTAGCTGCCAAAAACCTTTCATCCTCAATCCAAAGATAATCTTGAACTTCACAAATTCAGTTTAAGTATATATTATTTAATTTTAGTTATCAGGAATGCATGTATTTGTAATGAAGTTTACATAAGTTGTGAAATGAACAAATATAAAATTTTAAATCAGCCGGCACCGGTGGCTCATGCCTGTAATCCTAGCTACAGAGGAGACTAAGATCTGAGGATCACGGTTCAAAACCAGTCCAGGCAGAAAAGTCCGTGAGACTCTTATCTCCAATTAATCACTAGAAAACCAGAAGTGGTGCTGTGGCTCAAGTGGTAGAGTGCTTGCCTTAAGCTGAAGAGTGCAGAGACACTTCCAGGCCCAGAATTCAAGTCCCACGACCGACCAAAAAAAAATAAATTAAATCAATGAACAATTTGAATGTAGTGCTTTATTTCAATTTTGTTTTATTTTTGCTTTATGATGATGAAACTCGGGATACTGTATATATTTTTCCTATAGTCATTTCTGTGGTTACATTTATGTTGTAACTTGAACATTTAATGCTTATTTATTCTTGTGCCACTCCCCATTTTAGAAAACAGATAAATATAGCAACTACCCAATGTACCACACGATTTATGAGACTTTTGAACTAGTGGAGAATTTTTATGATCCTACATTTAAAAAACAGCTTTCTGTGGCTCAATTACGCGGAGCACTGGTTTATGAACTTGCTGACTCGACAATCATTCCTTTCAATATTCAAGACTATGCAAACTCTTTGAAAACTTACGCAGAAAGTATCTTCAATTTATCCAAGAAACATGGAGAACAACTGACAGCAAATGGAGTATCATTTGGTAAGATACTTTGTATGTAGTCTTTAAGTTAGAACTTGAAGCTATTATCTGCTATCATGATCAGTGTATATTGTTTCATTCTAGAACTACCCTTGTGTCTCCTACTCTCTCTAACTTCCAGACAAAAGCTTTGCATCAACACCTATTTAGGAATCTGATTTAATCTAATATGACTAATATGAATCCATTGTGATTGAGATAGTGCTGCAAACCCTGAATTAGTTCTGTTCTGTAGTATTGAAATATGTTTTAGCTTGAGTGCATTGGTTCACACTGAGTCACAGCACTTGAGAGCCAGAAGATGTAGTTCAAGTTTGAAGCAAGTCTATATTACAGTTACATGTGAGACACTGTCTCAAAAAAGTATCTTTTTTCTCCTACAGGAATAAAATGTGGAAAACGCAACAATATTATGAAAAGATTGAAAAATAGAGAAAGCCCTCAGTTCTATTGCCTATATTATTATCCATTAGCTTATATGAAGGATTTTTACATAGGTATAAGCAGGCTTTCCTTTTGTAACTGGCCACTCTAGTCCACACTCTAATTCAGGTACTTGTACTATCCAGTGTGGACAAAATATAATGTTGTTTAGTAGTGTTCAGCATTGGATCTAGAAGCAGTTCCATGACTCAGATACTAGCTCTACCCTCTCATCTCTGTGACCTTTGTAAAGTTAACTTCTCTAAGCAGCACTTTTCTCATAGGTGAATTAAAAAAAGAATATCACATTTTTCAGAAAATGTTGTGAAAAATGTTACATACTACGCAGTAGCAGTGGTACCTGGTACTCAGCAAATATTGAGCTCAATGTTAGCTTAGTAAGTATTGCCTTTTGCTAGTGCTATGTACTAAGTGCTATTTATTCCTGAGAAACATATATTAACCAAAAGAGCCTACAGAATGGAGACACATGGTCCTATAACTGTGCAGCATCTAGTAACCCCCTTGAGACTCCTGACCACCCTCTGGTGAATTTTCTTTATTTGATGTAAGTTAGGGTCCAAACAAGAGACAGATACTAATAAGCTCAATGGAAAGGCCCTCTTTCACCAGGTTAAGTTCTCCAACCACTTACTTTCTTGGGGACCTCATGTTATCTGTTTATGCCATTTTCTTCACTTCCACTGGTGGCTATATCAGGTGAAAGGTTCTCATGTTTTTTCTGTCTCAACAACAGTATGTCTCCTCTTGATTTGCCTTATTTCCTACAAATAAAAATTCTTCATCTAGTGCCAGGCAACAATTCCTAGAAAGTGTTTTCATGAAGGATAAGGCATGGTGAGTGGAGGAATACATAATCTACATTTGTCTCTAGTTTTTTGCCTTCTATTGGCTAATTCACCATGATACCTACTGTACACTACTGAAAATGTTGTCACTGTTACTACACCCTAGGGGCACATTTCAGTTCTCATCTTGACTTCCGTATTTAGAACTTAAAATTTATTCTTCAGAACTGTTCTCTTAGCTCCCATCTTCTCTTCTACTAGATTATTTAATTTGAACATAATTGAAAACCAAGTAGAGTTTAATGAAAGAAAATGTAAGATCAGTGTCCATATATGGATGGTACCACCTTCTAGATGTGTGACCTAACAGACCTTGTGGTGTGAGGGTAAATGCTTTATCCGTAAATAAATATTGTATTTCCTATTTTGCCTACATCATAGAATTGATTAAATCCTAAATAAATAACATGTTAAGTCTTACTTAGAAGACAATGTGTTATTTCAAAAAAAAAACTGTTGTCACTTTCCTTAGGAATTTGGTGAGCTAAACAAGTTTGACCAAACCAAACCTGATCCCCTTTTCAAGAGTCTGGGTATATAAGTTTATCACAGGTTGCCTTTTATGAAAGAACTAAAATGTACTATTTGAAAGTAAGGAGTGATACTGTTTTAAGTCTGTCATAATTACAGGAGTTATCTCTCATTTCAGATGTGCCTGGTGTTTCACTATGGTAATTGTCCCAATGAATGTATATCAAATGAATAATAGGTTTTGATAAAGTGTATGTCAAAGAATGATTTATGTAATAGGCTTTTGAAGGGTAATTCCTTAGGAACCAATTTTTAATTTTCATACCATATTTAAAATAATTTCTAGTAAATTTCATGACTCTCCAAGAAGGCTTGATAGAAAATGGTTCCAGTACATCAGCCTGGAATGAACTGGAATATGAACCTCTGAAATTATAATTACTCGAGCTTACTAATTTATTTTCCTTTTAAAAAGATCCTTTATTTTCTGCTGTGAGAAACTTCTCAGAGGCTGCTTCAGATTTCCATAGAAGACTTCAGCAAGTTGACTTTGATAAGTAAGTTTTAAATGCCTATTTCAGCTATTTGCTGAAAAGATTGAACTGTTTTCATTCATACAAGCATTCAGCTCTACATCAGTGCTATTCAAATCATGGCCAACAAACCAGCTCCATTATCACTGCCATCAATCACCTTGGAGCTTGTTAGAAAGGAAGAAATCAGACCACACTCACAGCATATCAAATTAAAATTCTTCTTTTTTAACAAGACCTGAAGATGATTCATGTTGGACTTCCAGTGTGGGAGCATTGCTAATCATGGTAGGCTGAAACCTGGAGCTTCCAAGACAAGGGCCAGAAGCATGTCTTGAGTTTACATGATGAGAATTCAGTCCACAACTGGCAATTCATAGCTTCATGGGTTTAAATGCATATACAATATAGTTAAGTCCTTGTCTAGTTCTCTATGGGTCAGTTTACAGATACTTCCTTTGGTGATAGGTGTTTGAATTTCATTTAACATCTTGCCACTTTCAGGTTGAAATTAGTTTAAAAGATATATTGGTGGGGGGGGGGAGAGGATAGGAAGGGATGGAAAGGGGAAAAAAGGAGGAGGCTACAATGCTTAGTAAGAAATGTACTCATTATCTTGCCCATGTAATTGTAACCCCTCTGTACAGTATTTTCACAATAAAAAAGATATATTCAAAGCCAACCATTATGTAATAAGCACAAATTGCTCCAAAGCAAAGTCTAAAATATATTTATTTTTATTTGATCAGAAAGCAGAAAACATATTACTTATTTTGAGGAACCTCCCTTTCCTTGTCGATTGTGGGAAAGGGAATTTATGTAGCTCTCAAAGATACTGTAAATATTCCCAGTGGACACATGTATGCAGCTGTCATTCCTTCTTACAGATTCCTGGTACTGTCACTCACTCTTTTTTTTATTAAATTTTTTGTTATGAAAATACTGTACAGAGGGGTTAACAGTTATATGAGCAAGGTAATGAGTACATTTCTTATCCAGCATTGTTGCCTCCTCCTTTGCTTTTCCCCTACCATCCCTTCCCTCTCACCTCTTCACTCACTCTTGATTACTCAGCTTCCATTCTACTCCTTTGGTTCACCATAATCTGTATGACTTACAGAAATGACTTGACAAAATAGTTCTCTCTATCTACTTTCCAAAAGACCTGGCTTTTCTTTTTTTTGTACATTTTTTTTATTGTAAAAAGACTCTACAGAGGGGTTAAGTTACATGAGCAAGGTAATGAGTACATTTCCTATCAAGCATTGCTGCCTCCACCTTTGAAGACCTGGCTTTTCTACAGAAAAGTGGAGTATCCGATCTTTGGACAAATTTCTAGTTTTGCAAAAATGAAACAATGAAATCCTGTTAGGATGCTGTTTATTTTAAATGCTGGTATATGTTGCTTAACATGTAAAGCATTACAGTTCTAATAGGAATTATGTTAAAAAGCTTATTCATTTTATTTTCCCCAAGCCTTATTTTTACTTGATATTACTTTAAACATCATTCAATGATAAAGGCTCCACTTTGTTGTTCTGTTTTATTAAGGTATACAGAGTCATTAGTTTCATGACATTTTCACACATACTACTTTGATCAATTCACACACCACACATTCTGCATTACCCTTTCTGGTTTCTCTTCTTTTCTCCTGTGGGTTCATTTCCTTTTGCCAAATTGTCATAGTTTTAAGAATGGTTGTAAGAAAGTACTGTTCTAATTATGGTTCTAATTTCATGTTGTCAAAGTCCCATTGCAGTGAGAATTGTGAATGACCAATTGATGCTCCTGGAAAGAGCATTCATAGATCCCCTTGGCTTACCAGGGAGGAGGTTCTACAGGTAAGAAAACTGCAATTCCCTAAAAGACACTAAAATACATACATTAAAAACAAAAAACAGAAGCATACCAAAAGTCATTTTTAAACTTAAGCCATGAGTAGGTGAATGTGTATACTGAAGAGATTATAGATATGACTATTCATTCAGTAGTGTAACATAGAATGTAAGAAAAATTAGTTTTACATAATTTATTGCTTTGTTCTGTATGCAAATGTTAAATGGCAGTTTAAGAAGATCTCTGGAATAAAATATTCAAGCCTTAGAATTTTAAAGATCTTAGAGCTCATTTAACTCCATCCATTGGCATGAAACTTTTTTACAGGGTTTATAATACTTACTCATTCTGTATTTCAATTTTAGAAGTATAGGAAGCTTATTATTGAATGATTCCTAATTATTAGGAAATTCTCTCCATAAAGATCTCAGATGTATTATTCTATAATATTCTCCTTACCCTGTCCTGTTCTCTATAATCAAGTAAGTTTAATTGTATTTTCTTATGTTTTGGATTTGTAGACATTTGTCATGTTCCTCTGAAAAAGTACCCTGGTTATCTGTGTTTCCACACATTTTTTTTCAGTGTCTGGTTGACTATGCCTCTGGACAGTCTTGTCTTTCTCAAGATCCCTTTTAACTCTGGTTTCTAGGTGGAAATTAGAAAGGTTCCAGTATTCAGAGTCAGAGCATTCAGCTGTGTTGAAGCACATTTATAGATGTGTATAGATGTGTGATTTAGTCACACATACAAAATTTTCTTTTTTTTTTTTTTGTCGGTCGTGGAGCTTGTCCCTCAGCTCTTCAGCTTAAGGCGAACGCTCTACCACTTGAGCTACAGCGCCACTTCCGGTTTTCTGGTGGTTTATTGGAGATAGGAGTCTGTCTCACAGTCTCTCCTGCCCGGGATGGCTTTGAACCGCGATCCTCAGATCTCAGCCTCCTGAGTAGCTAGGATTACAGGCGTGAGCCACCAGCGCCCGGCATACAAAAACATTTCTATAAATTAATATTCTTTAAATGCTGATTACTATTCATACTTAAATAATTTCAAGCAGACATTGTTAGGGCCATCTTTGCCACTTAATAAGTATAATCTGGGCAAATTATTTCTCTAAGCCTCAGATTGCTCAGTTATAAGGAGAGATTATAATTGCTTTCACCTCATAAATTTTTAGATTTAAGAAATGATGAAGATTTAGGTCAAAGAGGAATATACTCAGTAAATGCCAGATTTCTTTTTCTTTTTGCCAATCCTGTGGCTTGAACTGAGGGCCTAGGTGCTGTCCCTGAGCTTCTTTGCCTCAAGTCTAGTGCTTTACCACTTGGGCCAAAGCTCCACTTCCAGCTTTTTAGGTAATTTATTGAAATAAGTGTCTCAAAGACTTTCCTGCCTGGGTAGGATCCTCAGATCTAAACTTCCTGAGTAGCTAGGATTACAGGCATGAGCCACCAGTACCCAGCTTAATCCCAGTTATTTTGATGTTATACGTAGATTATAAATGTTTATTCATTAATGGATAAATGGAATAGGACCCATCAGTTAAGTATTTACATAAAAGTTGAAATACCAACATTTTAGACTTCTTATTAGTCTATATACTTTTTTTACGTTTTCCAATAATTTTATTATATCAAGTTTTAGGTTACTATATTATTTTCATACTGTTTAAAGTTACCATTTCTGTAATCCAAATATCAAAATAATTACTAACATATTCCCTCATACAATCAAAAATAAGTTTACTGTAATGTTTTTAGTTATAGCTGAAGACCGAAACATTTACAATATTTAGCTTTTGTTAAAATTATACACATGTGGAAAGTGCTGGCAAAGCAATTCCAATAGGAAGAGAATGATATTCTTGAAAGTGCTGATAGAGTAGTTGTGCATTGCTTTTAGCACAATAATTTGGTACTCAACATAGGCTTCCTGACCCCAGTCTGGCCCCAGTTTAATGTAATAATTCAAGTCCTTATATCACTAACATACTAGTATGAAATACTGTCACCAATGTTTAGCTAAATACACCAACAATGAACTGGCAAGTATCTAGCTTCGAATTAGATTCTTGGAATACAGCAAAATAGCTATTTTTGCCTTAAACATAATTATTCAAAGGACATTTTATTAGAAGGAAATAAGATAATTGGACATTCTCAATGCTACAATTTAAAGTTTCTTGAAGAAGTTTGGAAAGTTATATACATAGATTTCATTTAAATTATGCATTATTATTATTGTCCCTGATCTTGTTTAATGAGGATCTGTCATCAAATCAAGTACAGTATTTCACAACTATAAGAATGATAATCACTAGCAAAAGGATAACAGCAACCAAAGCCATGATGGCTTTTATCTTGCAGCCTTGCTACCAGATCTACCTTACAAGTTGCTTCGATCTGTTGCTAAAAGCAGTTGCATTGTCCGATAAGCTTTCTGATTTGTCCTGTAGCTCATCTAGTCTCTCCCATCTTTCCATTGCCTTTGTAATATTTTCTTGCATGACATCAATAACTTAATCCACCTGATTATGTACATGCTTAATTTTATCATTTCTAGGTCCAAATCTTGGTCCACATGGTCCCCTTAGAAAAAAGTCCTCTTCTTCATCTGAATCATCTTCCAAAAAATGTCTCCTTTTACTTTTCACAGAGCCAGTAACGTCATCATCATTGAGGTGGCGCTTGAACTTGGGGGGCATATATCTACTCACATTCTTCTTTTTCCCAGCAGAGGAAGTATTCACCTGAGGTTCCCAAGGAATCCTAGGCAAAGGCAGGCTGTGCTGGGCGGGTAGAGGAAGTCGTGGGCAGCCGAGCAATGAGGAGGCTGGGACTGGGCAATGATGGGCTTGGACCCTGCATTTGCTGCTGCACCGTGGCTGCGCCCCCACTCCTGGTCTATATACTTTTAAATTTGTTTTTAACTCAACATCTATATCTTATAGATCTAAAAAGTACATAATATAGAAGCATATAGAATAAAAAGAGACAATTCTGCTTCAGGCATTCCCTCACACACTACATCAAACCAGATGTAGTAGATAGTAGGGAACCACTCTGGTACAATTGGACAGGAGTTAAGCAATGTTGAAGCATTGTTAAATATTTTTAGAGTGTTGTTTTGGACACACCTTTGTTATAAACATCCTTCGGAAAGCTGCTTTTAGCCTAACAAAAGGCCAATTGTCCTAACTTCCATATCAGCTGGGCTGGGGTTGAAGAGATGACACAGTGGTCCAAGAGAATACTTGTGATTACTGTAATCAAAATCCTTCATTTGCATAATGGTTTGTCCTATGATTAGTGCAAACATGAAGGAACTGTTCTGATTGGTGTGGCCACTTTGCCCTGCCCCTTCTATCTTATCAGGCTGATCAACTGGCTTTGTGAAGGGGAGGGGATAGCTTCTTTTTGCCTTTCTGAGTTGTAACATCAGATCCAATAGACTTTCTCTCAAGTAGTTTGCCCGTATTTGCTGAACTGGCAGTGCCAAAGGGAGAGAAGCTGCTGCCCTGAAAAGTCAACAGTGAGGCCAGTGAGTGCCTTCAGGCCAAAAATGATCAGACCAGCAAGCCAGGACACCAACTGGGAGCAGAGTATGGGCAGAAAACAGAGAAAGTAAAACTAACAATAGCTGGTTGGGTTTGGTAGGCAGACCTATTCGGTCCCAAAAGGTATTTGCTATAGGGCACTGATTCCTGCGTGGTTACCCTGCCAGGGACTTCAGACCTGAACCCCCAAGTACCAAATCCCATCCATTGTCCTTGTCAAAGGCCAGGGCTGATTATTACTGCCCACTGTCATCTGGGTTGCCCAGTCAGGAATACCTAACTGGAGGAGCTCACGTACTCAATTTCCATATGGTTAGGACTCCAACAACCTGGTTTGTAACATAAGCCAATAAACACTATCAATTTCTCTATTCTTGAGGGGAAAAAAAATCAGTGTCTAGCATGTGCATAGACATGGATATAAAAATGTCTGTATCCACAGGATTTGTAAGTTCATGTAAATGTGCATATGCTGTATTTGTTTATAAGTGTATATATGTATTTTATATAAGCATATGAACACTCCTTTACATGAATGGAAGGAACTATGTATTATTTTACAACTTATTTTAAGATTCTATCTTGGAGATTTTTAATGTAAGCTTAGTTCTAGTTCCTCATCGACTGGATACCATTTGTATACCTTATGTTAGTTTTCTTTGTGTATGTGTGTGTGCTAGTCATGGGGCTTGAACTCAGGGCCTGGGTGCTGCTGTCCTATAGCTTATGTGTTCAAGGCTAGCACTCTACCACTTAAACCACAACACAGCTACATTTCTGGCTTTTTTGGTGCTTAATTGGAGATAAGAGTCTCAGAAACTTTACTGCCTAGGCTGGCTTTGAATTGCAATCCTCAGATCTTAGCCTCCTGAATAGCTAGGATAACAGGTACATGCTGCCAATGCCCAGCTACTTTTACAATTTTTGTCTTTGAGATTTTTTAACCCTGCCGCATTTACTATTACAAAATTTATTTCCATAAGGCCCTATTACTAGGGCTTGGGTCTTCTGACCAGGATCAGAGGGCATTTTCAAACTAGGCTACTCTAAAACTCACTTCCCAAAAGACAACAGTGTTTAACTACACTAAAGTAGTAACCAAATATTAAGACTAAAAAGGAGTTCAGTATTGTTTCGGTTTATTCTGAAACATGGAAATATTCTTTCCCTTCATGACTCTAGGAGTTCCTTGATGAAATCAATATGAAACATGTTGCATACTGACAATTTTCCCAAAGCTTCTATGTATTGATATTAACTATGGTTTCTCAGAATTTTTTATTAAGTGTTTTGTTTTCCTTGTAGGCACATCATCTTTGCTCCAAGTAGCCACAACAAATATGATGGAGAATCATTTCCTGGAATTTATGATGCTATGTTTGATATTGAAAATAGAGCAGACCTCCATCTGGCCTGGACAGAAGTAAAGAAGCATATTTCTATTGCTGCTTTTACAATTCAAGCAGCAGCAGGGACACTGAGCGAAGTGTTATAGAAACATCTTGGTCAAGCGGCTTACCAATTAAAGGTGTTGCACAAAGTCTGAGGATGAAATCGGTCTTCTTTTCTAACCACTCATGGAATCAAAGTATTTCACAACCTTGATTTTTTTCATCACGTTTCTAAATTTGTGTATTATTCACCTATAAGATTTTTTACTCTTGGCTGGGTGCTGGTGGCCCACGCCTGTAATCCTAGCTACTCAGGAGGCTGAGATCTGAGGATCGTAGTTCAAAGCCAGCCTGGGCAGGAGGGACCGTGAGACTCCTATCTCAATAAAACCACCAAAAAATCGGAAGTGGCGCTGTAGCTAAAGTGGTAGAGCGCTTGCCTTGAGCTGAAGAGCTGAGGGACAGCACCCAAGCCCAGAGTTCAAGCCCCATGACCAACCAAAAAAAAATTTTTTTTTTCACTCTTGCGTACATGTCCAGAGAATGCAGACAAATGAAATGTCCATCAGTGGATGAATGGACAGTGGTATGCTACTCAGCAATTTTTTAAAAAATGAAAGAACTGGGCTGGGAAGGCGGTTCAGTGGTAGAGCGCTTGCCTTGCATGCATGAGGCCCTGGGTTCGATTCCTCAGCACCACATAAAAAAAAAGAAAAAAGCCAGAAGTGGCACTGTGGCTCAAGTGATTGAGCACTAGCCTTGAGCTGAAGAGCTGAGGGACAGTGCCCAGGTCCAGAGTACAGGCCCCACAACCGGACCCCCCCCCCAAAAAAAAATGGAACTGTTAATACATGTGATATTATTTCCAGACATTTTTGGGTAAAAAATGCTAGGCACAAAGTACTTAATGCAAAACTATGCTTAGAAATCAGCTTGAAACCAGAAATTAGGCAATTTGCAGGAAGGTGGGTAAAACTTCAAAGACCCACATGGAAACATGTAGGGATAAATGGAAATTTTGTCTTGAGCTAAATGTATATCTTAACCATACATCAGGTGTATACATTAGCCATACTTCATTGAACTATAAGCATAAAATGGGTTCATTTTAGTGTATGAAAATTGTGGTCTAGTTAGTTGAATTATACACCCACACACACACATACACACAAAAGATTTGTTCAGGAAACTGAAATAGGTTATCTGTAAAATCATTATGGGATGGAAACATCAGAAAGAAGTCAGTAATACCTCCAGTTTTGATCATTTCATCTCTACTAAAGAAACATGAAAGTTGGATATATGAGGAAGTAACTACCAAAGTCTCCACATTTAACTTCTATAAAGCAGGCATATTAGTGTCTACAATTTTCAGAAATGATTAAAGCTTCATTAAGAGAATCAGGGATGATAAGAACACTTGCCTGATATACAAGCTCGCTGGGTTCAATCCACAACATGCACATACTCACACATGCAAGCATGCATTAGAAGCTTGGTTGGTCAAACACGTTATCAGAGTTGAGTAAAAACTCTGGAAAAGCATTTATAGGCTGGAACCCTGACTAAAATAACAGTTCATTTCGTTGCAAGGAGAAACTATCCAACCATACATCTTAATAAAGTAAGGCAATACAAGATGGTCACACATGTCTTATATACCCCAATATGACTACATGGCATCTCATTGGCTCCCCCTAAGTGTCATGTATGGCAATAACTAAGCCATCAAGATAAATTTATGTTTTATTTGTTCTGTTTTTGTTTCTTCTGCTAAAAAGAATAAACTAATATTCTGCTTTTTAAAAAATAAGGTATGTAATTTATTTTTTTTTGGGGGGGGGTCCAGTCGTGGGGCCTGAACTCTGGGCCTGGGCGCTGTCCCTCAGCTCTTCAGCTCAAGGCTAGCACACTACCACTTGAGCCATAGCACCACTTCCGGCTATTTTTTTCTGTTTATGTGGTGCTGAGGAATTGAACCCAGGGTCTCGTGCACGCAAGGCAAGTGCACCTTCTCAGGCCCAAGGTATGTAATTTATGAAGCATTTTTAAAAAACATATAAAATCACTGTTTTGTGAAAACATGTTCTCAAACCCAGGGAGTTAACTTCACAGCCAGGTTACAATACTTTAATAAAACACATTTACATATACACTTTCACTTGTTTACATGGTGATTGGCCACGACTTACTGTTTAAAAAGTGATAAAGTACAGATAGGAAACAAAACACCATTTCTTCCAATCCTCAATATTATTCTAAATTCAGATGAGCCATATTTTCTTTGCATGAATATACAACTTTCTTGAGTAGCTTACAGGTGAGAGCCACTGACACCTGACTTAAAACTTTCAACAGGATTTCCATACCAGACCTTGTGCTTCTAATAACTAGCAGTCAATTGCTTTTATTACAACCAATAGGAAAAAGTAGATCAAATGCAAAACATTTTTAAAGACATTTAAGAGCTATTGAAGGACTAGAGGCATTGAAGCTTTTAAAATACCTTTGCTGTTAGAGGTGGTATTGGAATTTGAACTCATGCCTCACACTTGCTCTATTACTTGGGCCACACCTTCAGCCATTTTATCTTTTGAGCAGTAGATCCTATTTTATGCTTCTCACATAGCTAGGATGACTGTAGCCAGGTTTTTATTTGATGAGATGGGGTTTATAAACTTTTATTCACCCTGACCTTCAGTTGCAATTTTTCTCATCTCATCTTTCTGAATAGCTAGGATAAAAGATTGAACCAATACCTTAAGAACATCTTTTTAGAAGTCTTAGTACATCTAGACAATAGTACTTCTCATAGTACCTCCTAGACAGTTGACAGTACAAATTTCTTTCCTGAGGGAATTCATTCAGTAATTCAAGTGAAGGGCTCAAGTTCAAATCTGGTACAGACTCAAGCAAGTTACTGGGGATAATCAGGTTACCTTGGTAGCTCTATGTTCTACCATGAAATAATTCAAATCTAGAGAACAGAAGCCTAATCCTATAACATGTTTACTTAAGAGCTAGGTAGAAAGAGTAAGGGCAAAGCAGTTTTTCAACCTGGCCTAGGCCATCTCAGGCTGTTTCACACCCTAGTCTTTTTTCATGGATGCCTCCATTGTTTTTTATCTGGCTAATTCCTTTCCAATCCCTTAAGAGACTGGTGTCTACAATGCCTTAAAAACTCATCCATAAATATATTATACAATATATTCACCAAAATATATTACACTATTTTTTTTTTTTGGTCCAGTCATGGGGCCTGAACTCGGTCTGGGCGCTGTCCCTCAGCTCTTCAGCTCAAGGCTAGCGCTCTAACACTTGAGCCACAGCGCCACTTCCGGCTTTTTTCTTATGTGGTGCTGAGGAATAGAACCCAGGGCCTCATGCATGCAAGGCAAGCACTCTACCACTGAGCCACCTTCCCAGCCCCTATTACACTATTCTTTACAGACCTGTCTTTAGCAACTTTTTATTTAATGGTTCCTTTTTTTCTGTTTTTGGACCTTTCTTGGAAGCAAAGGCCATGTAAACATGGCCAATTATCTTAAGCATCTAAGTGACCTTTTTTTTTTGATAGTAAACAAAATAAGCAAAGGATGGCTACAATATTGAAGAGGCTTATTAAATTGTATCCTAATAAAAACATGGCTCTACCTGGGTACCAATGGCTCACACTTGTAATCCTAGCTACCCAGGAGGCTGAGATCTGAGGATTGCAGTTTGAAGCCAGCTCAGGCAGGAAAGGTTATCTCCAGTTAACCACCAGAAAACCAGAAGAGGCGCTGTGGATCATAGTGGCAGAGCTAGCCTTGAGCGAAAAGAGCTCAGGGACAGTGCCCAGTTCAAGCCACACAACTGACAATACTAATTGGCTCGTTGGCTTTTTTTTTTTTTTTGGTCGGTTGGCTTCTAAAGTAGATATTCTGGTTAAAACTGTTGTTGGAGTTGGCTTTTCATTAACAAGCCTTAAGCTTTTACAAGAAATTGTAATCATACATAAGTACTGAACTTTGAATTCTAACAGATAACTCTGTTTTCCTCTACCTAAGAATGTATTTTGCAAAGTTATTCTCATCAATAATCTAGGGTCTAAAAAATAAAAAGAATCTAGGGTCTGTGTTTAAATTGTGTACTTTTTGTCCATCCAACCTCTTCCTACCCTGATAAGACCGTTCCTGAGTGGCATATTCTCAGTATGTATAACTGTTCCTTTATTGGATCCACTTAGTTCCAAATTTGTGAACTCCTGCACCATACACAAGTTATGTCTGCTTTCTGATAGAAAAATAAGATGCCCTCAACAAAGTTCAGAATGTTCTGAACTCTGCTTTTTTTAAGGTTAAAATGACATTTACATCATGCCTGTCTGATTTCCAAATCCTGAGATCCAGTAAACCAAGTTTCAAATCTTAGTAACCTTGTTGCACTAATTTCATGGAGAAAATCTCACAAATCTATTGTATTCAATGTCCATAACCTAATTTTATGCCACTTTCATATATCCCTTTCTATCAAAGTGGCCTTTCTAAAATGCAAACTATTACCAATATATAAGAGTGGAGGGGCTGGGAAGGTGGCTCAATGGTAGAGTGCTTGCCTTGCATGCCTGAGGCCCTGGGTTCGATTCCTCAGCACCACATAAGCAAAAAGAAAAAAGCCGGAAGTAGCGCTGTGGCTCAAGTGGTAGAGCACTAGCCTTGAGCTGAAGAGCTGAGGGACAGTCAGTGCCCAGGTCCAGAGCACAGGCCCACAACCGGACCCAAAAAAAAAAAAATTAAAAATGTACTGTATATCCAAAGCATTTCAAAATTACAAATAGTTAGAACCCATTTCCCTGTCCTTATTTAGTACTTTGGGATCCACAAATAGCAATTCTAACAGGTTTCCATTGCCAATGACCCAGCTGGTATAGAAACCATATGCTGGAAAGGCACTGTCCTCGCTTAGAAAAAATTCAAATGATCCATGGCTTATTCCTGGGTTTACAATCTTGTTCATCGTTATTTCAACACTAGGAACTTAAGGTTCCAAGTATCTGAAAATATGTACTTATTTAAAGTAGGTCTCACATTAACAGAGAAAACAGACAAGTGAGATGCTATTTCAGTAGAGGTTTTATCAGAGTTATGATTTGTTTTCTACAAAATATACATCACTATCAAAATGGACATGGAAATTTTCATCATTTTTTTTCTGCATTGAAGATTATTAGAGTTCTCTGGAGGGTCTTTAGAGAAATTGCATACCCTAAAATTGGTCAAATCATATGGGTTTTTAGCAGGCTATTTAAAACCACCCAGACACAATGACAGGAATTTAATAGATTTATTCTCTAATGAAATACAGCTAACAAAAAATTGTTCCTGATTATCAGTTGTTAGTCTACTATGTTACATGCCAATGGGTTGTGAAGTCTATTCTTTAAGTTGACAAGCAAAAGCAGTATAGAATAGTGGTTAAGCGTACAGAGTAAGTCAAGTTGCCTGAATCAGAGTATTTACTCTCTAACTCAACCTCTTTTGACTCTGGGCAAGTGCCATAGTTTCTTCATTTGTTATGTAAGAGAACCCGCCTCACTGGGGCCACAAGCATTATGCTTGGTTATTTAAATTCTTTAGGCTTGAACCTAGCCCATATTGCTGCATGTCTAACATTTCCAACAGCCAACCAATAAATACATCCATCAAGTACTGTGCTAGAAAAAGAGAACAGCTGACCAAAACAGTCAAGGTTACATGCAGTTGGCAAAGGAATATAAACAATAACAAACTAAGCATACAAAAATAAAACAATTATATCCTTATGAGATGCTTTCATTAAGATATTAAGGGAATTAAGCTTGGAAAGGTTTCCTTTTTCTAAGCTTACTTTAAATAACAAAAATATTTAAATCTATGTGAGCAATTTGTCTGTTTAGTGGATAAACAATGACAAATTAAGGTATTTAATACACAATCTTCCGGGGCTGGGAAGGTGGCTCAGTGGTAGAGCAACTTGCCTTGCATGCCTGAGGCCCTGGGTTTGATTCCTCAACACCACCTAAGCAAAGAGAAAAAAGCTGGAAGTGGCGCTGTGGCTCAGTGGTAGAGTGCTAGCCTTGAGCTGAAGAGTGGAGGGACAGCGCCCAGGCCCAGAGTTCAGGCCCCACGACCAGACCCAGAAAAAACAAAAAAAAAAAAAATACACAATCTTCCAAGAACATCAAATGTTTAAAGCTGGCAAGTTTCATTTTACTTGTTCTTAAGGGTGGCCTACCAAACTAGCTAACAAAAAACATTAATAAGCAGTCAATAAAAACATGGTTTTAAGAAAACTTTTTTTTCTTTTGCAAAGAGTTATTTACTTAAGAAGTGAACACTATAACTGAGCGATGTGGATCATGCCTGTAATCTCAGCTATTCAGGAGGCAGGAAGATCATGATTAGAGTTCAGCCTAGGCAAAAAGTTAATGAAACTTTGTCTCGTAGGCATGACACTTATCTATAATCTCATGTTCAAGGAGATAAGGTAGGAGGATCACAATCTGTGGCCAAGTCAGCAAGAAGTCCTGAGATCCCATCTGAAAAATAATCTAAAGCAAAAGAGGATGGAGACATGATAGAATATTTGCTTAGCAAAGTGTGAAGCCCAGAATTCTAATCTTAGTACCACAACCAAAAATAAAAAGTAGTCTCATTTGGATATGGATACACATACACACACACACACACACACTTTTTTTAACTTCATTTTTGCTAGTCCTGGGGCTTAAACTCAGGGCCTGGGCACAGTCCCTGAGATTATTTTGCTTCAGGGTAGCACTCTACCACTTGAGCCACAGGCTTTTTCTACGTATATGGTACTGAGGAATCGAACCCAGGGCTTCATGCATGCTAGGCAAGCACTCTACCACTAAGCCACATTCCCAGTCCTTAAAAACTCTTTTAACAACAAAAGTTGACCCTGAAACAGAGTAGCACAGACCAATATGGAGATGGTCCTACTTTGGTTAGATACAGTCCCAATCAAAAAATTAAAGCATGTTCTCACAGCACACCCTACAAAGTGTTTGTTATAAATAGTGCCACTATGATATTCTTAAGCTGCTGGTGTCATCAACATTTTTCCTCTTGAAGAAAACTATTCTTAAAGGAACTCTCTATTCTTAAAGAACTCATAAATCCTAGTACCAAGCAACAATTATGCAGAAAACACTTTTGCAAACCAGGTATTTTAGTGTCACTTGCCTAAAACTAAGGGTTTCTACAGTTAAAAAGAGCAAATTTGTAGCAAAAATATTAATTGTATAGTTAGTTCTTTGTTGGGATAGCGACTATTAAACTATTAAAATTTGTTGCTTTTTTTCTTTTGTGCTGGTATCCCAGGGCTTGAATTCAGGGCTTGGGCAGCACTGTCCCTGAGCTTTTTGCTCAGGGACTAGCACTCTACCACTTTAAACACAGTTCCACTTGTAGCGTTTTTAGCGCTTAATTGGAGATAAGTGTCTCACAGACTTTCATGCCCAGGCTTGTTCTGAGTTGCAAAACTCAGATCTCAGTCTCCTGAGTAGCCAGGATTATAGTCACTAATGCTCAGCAAAATTCTTATTTTCAACTGTTGATACAATTGGCTTAAATTATTACAATAAAAGTAGGATAGGTTTCAAGAAATACCTTTTAAGACTGCCACTAAAAATAGATGCTTAAAATTAAATGTTCGATTTAGGCTTGATAGTCATGTATGTCTGTAATTCCAGAATTTGGGAGGGGGAAGTAGGAGATTAAAAGTTTGAGGCCAGCCTAGGTTATGACACTGTCTCAAAAAAAAAAAAAAAAAAAAACAAGAAAAACTCAACAATCCACTTTTAACAAAAAAGTTAATTTCTTACTTTTGTAAATATTCTGTGGTTGAGATTTTAATATAGGTGCAAAATTAGTTAACATGAATTTTTGAACTTTTTTTAACAATTCTTTAAAAACGAAAATTATCTTGAAATAAGAGACTATGGAAGAAAATTCAATGTTTACATTATTTCCTTAATACTATACTAAATGTGGTAAAAAAAAATAGCAATTTTATTTTTTTGTTTTGAGATTACACAGCTTTACTATAATTACTTTGTATACTAAGAAAGATGTTCATTAAAATTAAAGCAGTTTTATTAACAATTATGAACGTGTTGAGGGGCTAAATCATATTCTATATAATGAAATGCAATTTTAGAGTTTAGGTAAATTTTGCTTGGATTATATGGGCAGCACATTCAGAGATTCTCAGGAATAAGAAACAAATGGTCATTACTGTCTAAACAACACAGCTGTAGCAGAAAAACAAACAAACAGTGCCTTGTAAACTAAGTCTAAAATTAGAATATTTTACTTGTTTAATAGTTTAATCATAACAGAGTAGGCTATTGTCCAGAGAAAAAAATTCTCAAAAAGTAGGCATTTGTAAGTTATAACTATTATTCCAAATAAAATAAAAACTTCATGCCTCTAAACGAACCCATGTTTCTAAATGTAAAAGGCAATTGTAAAAACTTTAAATACATCTCTATAAGAACTAAAGTTGGATACAATCTTTACTGCTAAAAATTTCTTTTCATATTATCATGAAAACCCAGTTACCAGACCTTTTGTTTTAAAACCTGTGACAGAACTGGATCTCTAAATTATATTTAGAGAATAGAATACTAGTAAAGAATACTAGCAATAGAATACTAGTAAAGTTATCTCCTACTAGAACAGATACAAACTACTAAAACATTACTTCCACTTTAATTTTTCTTTATCCTTTCATTAATACCAAGAAAACCTCCTAGTGATTTGAAAAATAGCCCCTCCCTTTTTTACTTTTCCTGTTAGTCCCATAGTCCCCAAATTTATCAAGCTGCCAGACTTCTGACCTTTATAACATTTCCAAATTTAAATTTCCTTCTTGAGTTCAGCACCAGCTCAAAATGTAACCTATGTACAAATGAATCTAACTGGATCAAATAATTAAAATTCTGCTCCATCTATATTTAATACAAATAAAGTACAACATATAAATGAGCACTGTATTAAAAAATTGTCAAGGTCTTCATAAAAGCCTTAAGAAAAACTCCAAAAGAATTATGCTCTTTAAGTTAGTTAATATGAAATAGACCGTTGGGATAAACCAAAGGTTATATATTTAGTTTTGCTATACCTTAACATATTTCCACAAACCCTTAAGATTATGACTTTTATGATTGCAAATTTTCCTAGCAGGGAAACCAAATATATAAAATTTCTTTATATCTGCAACTATAGATAAGGTACAATTTAGTCACAACACCATATAAAGATATCTAAATAGGGGTTGAGGATTTAGCTCAGTGGAAGAGCACTTGACTAGAAAGAGCAAGGTGCTAACCAAGATCAATCACCGGCACCAAAAAAACAAACAAAAAAAAAAACACGCTTTTTTTTAAAAAACATTATTGCTTAGTTTTATAAATGGTGAATTTTGAACAAATTGTTACTTCTATAACTTTATCTACATTTCTATCCTTGTAAATCATACAGTTTGGCAAGTAATAGTTTTTAAACTAAATTGATTGTAAACAAATGCTCATTTGGTAGCAATATATTCTCCTTTAGCTTCCTATTTACTATCATCAGTCCTAAAAAGAATTAACTACCCTAGGGAAACAACACAGAGCAGCTGCTTTTCTTTAAGGTTTTCAAGCATTATAGGAACAAAGATCCATGAAAAATCTGATAGAAATTTAAACAGTTCATCTCAATTCCTAATTATGGGATAACAGAGACATGGAAAAGACAAAGGTGCCTTTTATTTCACTATTTAACATAACAGAAATACTAAGAAATACTGCAATGATGTTATTGAGCAATTCTCCATCTTCTTCAAGGATGGGGGTCAAAACCAGTGAGGAGAAATAAATAATCAACATTATAGAACTTAAAAGGAAGATGAGAGGCACAGAAAGAGAAAATGACTTTGGCTTTGAGAACCTCACACGTTGACCCTGAAATGCCAGATTTAAAAACAACAAAAAGAAGCCATCCCTTCATCACATACTACTCAGTATTATGAAACTGCCACAGCTTTTTTTTCTTCCCATTCAATCAGCGATCTCTTTTTGTTTTTCCTGCTTTTTGGTGGTAGGTAGTTCAAGACTTGCCCATTGCATGGGCTCAGCTTTTCTCATGGTGATCTCAATCTTAGTTGCAGTCATAGTTACATAACTTCGCTTCACATCAATCACCTATAATGTATCAAGGAGTGAGAGAAAGGTTAAATGCTTTCATAGACTCAGTGGAAAACATTCTTACTTCGCTAAAAATTCCAAACCTATGCTCTAAACCCATTTTTATTCCAGGTTAAACTTCTTGATAATATAACTTACATACTTGAATTTCTTGTTAAGTGGTATACTATACCTTTTTAAAAATGGTTTTTTAAATTTTCAGAAAAATATTGATTCGTAATACTTACACCCCATAATTTCACGTTTTGATGAAATTCCTTCTCTCCTTCAAACACAATGTGTACATTTAACTAAAAGACACAGAAAAAGTGAGCATGAGTTTTATTTTGGTGCTGAGGATGGAACCCAGGAAAGTACACAGACTGTACACAATCTACGTATTGAGCCACAACTCAACAGAAAGTTAATTGCTTAACCAATAAACAGGTAGAGGGTTTATGAAAACAAACACTGGTTATGAAAAAAACACATTTTTGTGAAACTGTCAATATTATAAGTTTTTCTTCATTAAAAAAACATTAACAGGAAGTGGCACTGTGGCTCAAACGGTAGAGAGCTAGCCTTCAGCTGAAGAGCACAGGGACAGCGCCCAGGCCCAGTGTTCAAGCCCCACGACCGACAAAATAAATAAATAAATAACAGAAAAGCAAAACTGACCTGAAGTTTCACACTGAGAACTAAATATCTTATTACTTGCTAACTCTTTAAGCTACTGAATTACCTAGCAAACTGTGTTGAAAGAAAATTGTAACATGGGAATTTTCATCTGAAATTCTAAGAGTAATTTAAAATTATGTTTTCCATGAAAAATAAGGATATTTTATAAGACATTAATACAAAAAGCATGTTTAACAATTATTACTATTAGTTGTGTACTTACCAATGTACTATTTGCTTCTACTCGACTAAGTTCTGGAAGAGAATTTTTGGCATAGACTGAAATTGTGACTTCACCTCCAGTCTGATGCCAGTCATGCCTACATGGAACAACTTTTTTCCCCTGTAATAAAAGAAATTTATCTTATTAGTTTTATTAGTATCTTATTAGTTTTATGATATCTGAACATGACTATACCATCCAGTTAAGTTTTTCTCTTTTAAGACCACGATGTTTCTAGACAAAAAACTTTAAGGTCTTAAGAAAATTTATCCAGGGGCTGGGAAGGTGGCTCAGTGGTACAGCGCATGCTCGAGGCCCTGGGTTCGATTCCCCAGCACCACATAAGCAAAAAGAAAAAAAGCCGGAAGTGGCACTGTGGCTCAAGTGGTAGAGCACTAGCCTTGAGCTGAAGAGCTGAGGGACAGCGCCCAGGCCCAGAGTTCAGGCTCCACGACCGGACCCAAAAAAAAAAAAAAAAGAAAATTTATCCAGTTTTGTGTTGTGTAGGCAACCAACATTCTGATACGTTATCTATATCCACTTCTAATCACCCTCCTCATCTCTATATCTGTAGGCTTCACACTAATATGCAATATATATATATATATATATATATATGTATGTATGTATGTATATAAAACATGGTTTACAGACAAGGCTTTCTAATACCTACTATTATATAATAGTGTTTGTAAACAGTGCAACTCTTTATTTCACCCCAAATAACCTATGTTTAAGTTCAAATTTTTAAAATTATTGAAATTATTTAAAAAAGAAAATTTATCCAGTTTTGATTTTCAATAATCATTTTAAAAAACAACAACCAAAAAGACCCTCAGGATACAGTCAGAATGGCATTTGCTCAATGGGAAAAACCATATAACATATTAACCTCATGTATAGGTAACTGATTTTTACATGTGAGAACTGGAGAAGAAAAAAAAAAACCCTTAGAGTTTTTAACTATCTTACTTGTATTGAGTCGCTTTGTTCTTTTATATTATCATGCAGAAAAATGTGGGATTTACAGAAGTGTTCTTTTGATCAACATCAAACACACTTCAGGAAGTATCACAGTATATTATAAAACAATGTGAACAAAACATACATCATTTCCTCAAGAGTATTACTCTAAAATCTTTTTATCATACTAGAAACATTTTATTTTTTCAAAACTTCTTTTTTTTTGGGGGGGGGG
>NW_012267365.1:814791-827866 GCF_000151885.1 Dipodomys ordii | reverse complement strand
ACCACTTGAGCCACAGCGCCACTTCCGGCTTTTTTCTTTTTGCTTATGTGGTGCTGAGGAATCGAACCCAGGGCCTCAGGCATGCAAGGCAAGTGTTCTACCACTGAGCCACCTTCCCAGCCCCTGTTTTTTCAAAACTTCTATAGGTGACTTGAAAATTTACAATTTTTTTAAGCTATATCAACTTAAAAGTTTACTGCATTGCATTACTGCCAATACAGGACAAAAGATTGGGCACATAATTTAAACAGATGATAGCAGCCAACACACAGAACAAAGATCATTCGGCAATAAATTGTTTTCCTTCTTGTAATTTTAAGAGCTTTGAGGGGATTATATGCACAACCCCATTTCTTTTTAAAAAAGTTGTCCAAAGGGGGTTGGAAGATGGTTCACTGGTAGAGTGCTTGCCTTACATTTGCACAAGGGCCTGGGTTCGATTCCTCAGCACCACATAAACAGAAAAGGCCGGAAGTGGCACTGTGGCTCAAATGGTAGAGCACTAACCTTGAGCTGAAGAGCTGAGGGACAGCGCCCAGGCCCAGAGGCCCAGGCCCGAGGACCAGGAAAAAAGTAAAAATAGCTGCCCAAGTAACTATTCAAAAATCAGCTATCTATATGTTCCCCTCACAAAGGGGAGTAGCACCTATTTAACTGGAAGAATTTCAAAATAAAACAATAAAAACCTAGTTAATCTATGCAGTTGTTTAGATCTGTGGTGCAACAATGAGACGTATAAGTTGTTATGCTGAAAACAAAGTTTACAACTTTGGTGGGGGAGGGAGAGGGGGGAGGATGGGAAGGGATGGGAAGGGGAAACAAAGGAGGAGGCTACAATGCTTGATAAGAAATGTACTCATTGTCTTGCCCATGGAATTGTAACCCCTCTGTACAGTATTTTCACAATAAAAAACAAACAAACATCTATACAGGGAAGAACATGCTTTTACGGGCATTCTCAAACAAGTTTGCAATCCTCTTCCTTGGCCACTAGATGGAGTACTTGAGGCTAAAGTGTGTTTCAAGGTTTTTAGTGGCCCATCTAGTAATAGTACCAAATTAACAGAAAAGTATTAGAAAACAAAAAATGGCAACAGCCTAAAAAGTTAATTTTAATTTAAAAGACAAAGGTGAATTAATTTTTAGCAGTCTAAGTATGTCCCAAAACCCTACAGATTTCCACCAATATAATAGCTATTTTCTGATTACACACTATTGTGAAAGCTCTCTTCAGCTTAATTTTACATTGTAGGAATGTTAATGATATACTCTGATGGAATGATTTTTTTTTTTAATTTAAAAACTCAATTGGGGCTGGGAAGGTGGCTCAGTGGTAGAGTGCTTGCTTTGCATGCATGAGGCCCAGGATTCAATTACTCATAACCACATAAGCAGAAAAGGCCATAAGTGGAGAGGTGGCTCAAGTGGTAGAGTGCTCACCTTGAGCTGAAGAGCACAGGGACAGCACCCAGGCCCAGAGTTCAAGCCCCATGACCGACAAAAAAGAATAAAAATAAAAAATAAAAGCTCTCTTAAAGGGGCTGGGAATGTAGTTTATGAAGCCCTGGGTTCCATTCCTCAATACCACATATACAGAAAAAGCAGGAAGTGGCACTGTGGCTCAAGTGGTAGAGTACTTGCCCTGAGCAAAAGAAGCTCAGGGACAGTGTCCAGGTCCTGAGTTGAAGCCCCAGGACTGGCAAAAAAAAAACTCTTTTAAAAATGACTTAGATGAATACAGTATGTTACCATGAAATTACTTACAGCATCCTTTTTTGTCCACATATGTTTTCCTGTTGTACAACCTTCTTGAGCCAAAAATGTGTTAAAATCAGATGTTTTCCTCCTACAACAGCTCCAATATTTCATCCTTTAACAGAAGAAAGATTTCACAATCAATGAAGTCCAGAACTATTATAGTGACAAATGATTTTAATAAACCAAGTCACTCATATGACTCGAAATATAGTCCTTACAAGTATTACATTATTAAAGTGTTCCAGATATATATTATATATATTATCAGGAAGACTAATTTAAAATTGAGGGTGTTTTATACTGATTGTGTAATCCAAAATTACATTTACTCAGTAATTCTGAGTAAAAGCAATCAAAAACTGAAAAAATTTAAGTCTGCTTTCCACTGAAAACCCACACTCTGGAGCAAAAGCAATCTTCACATTTTAATAACACATTGAAAAACAGATAAACAAATTGAAAAGCAATGTCTCCAAATAAGTAAAAACCATTATTAATTTGTGCAGAAAAATACAAACACAACAAGTTAAGAGTCACAACAGAACTACAAGTTTAAAACCTGAATCATGAAGTGGCTCTGACTCAAGTGGTAGAATGCTAGCCTTGAGTACAGAGGCTCAGGGACAGCACCAGGCCCAACTTCAAGTCCCACAACCAACCAAAAATAAAAAAGACCTGAAGCATATGAAAACAAAAAACTTTAACATAATACTGTGTCAATGAGCTATAATTTAATGTACAAGATAAGCTCTCAACCAAGGACTGAGGAAAAGAATGGGATTCCTTGAATAAACAGTCCCGTAACAGTACTAAATGTCTGACAATACAACAGGATATATTTTCCAAGAAAAGTGAATTTAGACTATACATATACTGCTGTATATACCTGCAATCACAGGGAGCTAAATCATGAGAATTGTATCTACACAACTTAGTGAGATCCTGCATCAAAAAAAAAACAGAACGATTGAAAAATACTGGATTGGGCTAACTGCAACTTTGTGTTTTCATGTGTTAAGATGAATCCAATTTTTAGGTTATTTTAGTGATTAAATGGGAATGTAGGTAAAATTCTATGTAACATTTCATTGTAAATAACTAAAAATAAAGGTTCATCATTTCTAACTTTTACCATAAAGTAAATTTGTCATGCATAAATTACCCCTCATGGAATATAGGTACTCCAGAATGATATACACAGACTTCTTCTAGACTTTGCAGACCCTGATATGTCTAAAAGAAAAAAATATAAAGCAAAAGGAATTAACTGGTTATCACTCAATTACATCTCAGACATATAGTACTATGAACTTTGTCAAACATGCAAGAAATAACAAGAATCATATTTAACAGTGGTTAAGTTCCTTCCAAGGAGCTTTCATTCCGTTAAGGAATGAAAAAAATTACCTATTGTAAGACATGATTAAATTTTAGGTCCCTATGAGAGAAACTAGTAGAAAAGTATACAACAAAGTATATTAAGATTCTTTCAGCCGGGCGCTGGTGGCTCACGCCTGTGTTAATCCTAGCTACTCAGGAGGCTGAGATCTGAGGATCACGGTTCAAAGCCAGCCCCGGCAGGAGAGACCGTGAGACTCTTATCTCCAATAAACCACCAGAAAACCAGAAGTGGCGCCGTAGCTCAAGTGGTAGAGCGCTCGCCTTGAGCTGAAGAGCTGAGGGACAGCGCCCAGGCCCAGAGATCAAGCCCCACGACCGACAAAAAAAAAAAAAAGATTTTTTTCAGCCTTTGGAGTATGATCCTATCCAGCCACATTTGGGTATTTAATATCAGTTAATTTAAGTATTAAGTCCAACATATCTGGAAATTTTAGAATGATGATTTTTTTAATCCCTACAACTGGTCAAACAAGTGGCAGAACTATATGCATACCCATAGTTTTTCTGGAAGATATGGGTCCTACAGCTGCTGTAGGTGAAGACTCTACAGATAAATTCATAAAAATGTTAACAAAACATGGGTGCAGCTGGTAGCACACTGTCTTTCAATTTTTGTATTCATATTACAACAAGTACAAAAAATAAGATTTGGTATAAGTCTCCCTACTGCCCCAACTCTATTCCTCTTATCTTTTTGGAGTTGATGAGACCACATCTAATCTTCCAAATCTCTGAAGCAAAATTCTGAAGGTCCATTTCAGTTTCTTCTCTCTTCCTAACATATAGTCTACTATGTAGAAAATTAACTACTTCCAATGAATTTGACCTGCAAATATTTATTAGTTTAGTTTCTCTTCCTCATAAAGTAGATTTCAGGTGATCAGACTGTACTGTTGTCTACCAAGTCATTCTCCACCCCTTCATTTCTTTCCCTTACCATCTTATTAGTTTCAAATTACAGCAACAATCTTGGTATGTACCATGCACTTCCTACAAAAATCAATTCCACATGTTTTGAATATCTAAATCTGCCTCTTAACAGAAAAATGTTACTCTAAGGGAAAATATTCATAGCCCTGAAGTATTTGTGAAATTAGACATAGAACAGTACTACTCATAAGAGACGGACAAACCATGTTTTGTGAAAATTATAAATGACTTCTGTTTATCAAAGGATAATGAAAAGGCACAGTACTTTGGCAAAAGACTAAAAATAAAGGTAAGAGATTGTACACATTTCACTAGTAAAGCTGGATAGTAAACATTAAAACAGGTACACAACATTACTACTAGGAAAGTATAAATTATAACCATACTATACACTTTAAGTAAGGCTTAACTTCCCAGTATTAAAGAGTGTACCTGTTACTATGTCCTTTAATTTGATGCAACCAGATTTAGTTATCATTCTTAACTATTTTTAATACTACTTACTACTCATCTCATTTCCACTAGTTATGTCCTCTTTATTTGTCCTCTTTATTTTTCTTTCCATGTTCAGAACTGTTATAACTGTCCAAAACTCGATAGTGTCTCCATTACTCTCTCATTTACACTAACTTTCTCATTTCAAATTAGCATTCCCATTTTGTTACTGCTGCTGCTGTTTTGTTTTGTTTTTGTCAGTCATGGGGCCTGAACTCTGGGCCTGGGTGCTGTCTCTCAGCTCTTCAGCTCAAGGCTAGTGCCCTACCACTTGAGCCATAGTACCACCTGGCTTTTTCTGCTCATGTGGTGCTGAGGAATAGAACCCAGGGCCTCATACATGCAAGGCAAGCACTCTACCACTGAGCTACCTTCCCAGCCACCCCTACCCCTACCTCCACCCCTGCTGCTGGCTTTTATATTACTGGGATCTTGAATTCCAGGCCTCAAGCTGTTGCTGGGGTTTCTTTGCTCATGCCTGATGCTTTACTAATTGAGCTATGCCTCCAGTTCAATCATTGCATTTTATTCACTACCTCTACCTCATGTACATGTGAATATACTTACATTTTAATTTCATAATAAGTGATCTCAAACTTAACAGAAAACCTAAAATCCCACCCAACTTTTACTTTCTCAGTTTATGGCATCACCATAATGAAGAAATATAATCCATAAAGCAAGTATTGCCAATACTTTCCAAATACTTATTCTACATGGATTTGCTATGTGCTAGGTACTGGACTACCATTCAAAGCTAAAACTAAGAATAAAGCAAAACCTACTATTTCAAATCTTTCCATGGAGGCAATCACAAAGTGAATAGATGATACCAAAATAAGTCAACAGTGCCACTGAGGGGAAAAAAAGGAGAGGAGAAATAGAGGGTATGTAAACAAGAGAAAGTCTGATCAACATGTTAAATTGGGTGTAGCAGAAAGATCAAGAATGAAGAGAACATGAGAACTATAAAGTAAATTAAAAGGCCAGTCTAAGCTACACAGTGAAACCCTGAATCAAAATAAGTACGTAACCTCAAACACTTCTACCTAAAACAGGTAATGGCTTACTATTACATTTAGAAGAGTCTAAATCGCTCTTCATCGTTACAATATCTCCATAAGCTGGTCTATTTCTTTACCCAGTAGTTTGCTCTTGTTCAAGTTTTTCTGACCCAGTATTCTTTGAACATCCCATCTCTAAAGCCTCTAATCATGTTGTTCCCCTCTATCCATAGCTCTCTTCCCAAGATTTAACAACTCATTTTCTACATTATTCAGAATCCTGATTTAGTGTCACCACATGAAAAGAACTTCACTGACAATCTTAACGACACAAGTTCCTTAGTCTGCTTTATAGACATGTCTAACAATTTCTAACATCTATTTGCCTATTTGTAACTTCCCACAAGAACAATGTTCTAGTATCTAAAACAATGTGTAGTACATGCTAAATGCTCATGCTCAAATTATATTCTATAATTGTATTAGACTGTTTTTGTTCAGTCCCTAATCCAAGTTTGTAATCTCAGCTGTCAGTATAATGCCCAAGATATAACACACAATTGTTTGCTAAAATGGTAGTGAATACTTCTTTGCTTTAAAATAGTTTCAGTGCAATTTTATCTGTGTAATCCTAGCTATTCAGGAGGTTACAGTCTGAGGATCAAGGTTTGAAGACAGCTCAGGAAGGAATAGTCCTTAAGACTTATCTCTATTAGCAAGCAAAAAACAGAGGTGGTAGTATGGTTCAAGTAGGAGAGCACAGCCTTGAGCAAAAATGCTAGGGAGAGTGCCTGGGCTCTGATTTCAAGCCCCAGCACTGGCACCAAAAAAACAAAAGTTTTATTTCATAACATCACAGATTTAGAATACATACCTTTGAACACCCTCCATTTTTACATGAAGTCCCAACTTTAATTTCATCACCATCTTCTTCTAAAATAAAAAATAATTATTTTACCACTGTCATTTGTAAAAAAGGTAAACAAATTAAAATATTAAAATAGAATTTCACTGTAGTACCATTCTTTTTTTTTTGCTAGTCATGGGGCCTAAACTCTGGGCCTGGGCACTGTCCCTTAGCAATTCAGCTCAAGGCGAGCACTCTACCACTTGAGCCACAGCACCACTTCTGGCTTTTTCTGCCTATGTGGTGCTGAGGAATTGAACCCAGGGCCTCATTCATATATGGCAAGCACTCTACCACTGAGCCACCTTCCCAGCCCAGAAGTACCATTCTTAAATAGTAATATGTCATATTTTCAAAATGTCATATTAAAAAAAAACTTTAGGTTTTATTAAGATCACCAAAATTACGTAAGAGCTAATTATATAATGTACTATCTTTATTTTGCTAAAAGAGAAATCATGAAATAATTTTTGCCTCCTCATTAGGCATAGGTCAGAAAAAAATTAAAGATACTTAATATTAATAAACATTTTCAATTATCAAAGAAATTTAAATGTTATTCTCATATTCAATAAAAATTGAACAGAAAGAATCACATATTCATTTTGTGGAATTATTTACACTTAAGAAAAGTCAACTCAGTGGGGTGCTGGTGGCTCATGCCAGTAATCCTAGCTACTCAGGAGGCTGAGATCTGAGGGTTGCGGCACAAAGACAGCCCGGGCAGGAAAGTCCGTGAAACTCTAATCTCCAATAAACCACCAGAAAACCAGAAGTGGAGCTGTAGCTCAAGTGGTAGATCACTAGCCTTGAGCTGAAGAGCTGAGGGACAGTGTTCAGGCCCAGAGTTCAAGCCCCCACGACCGACAAAAAAAACAAAACAGAAAAGTCAACTCAGCAGGGCACAGGTGGCTCACGCCTGTAATCCTAGCTACTCAGGAAGCTGAAATCTGAGGATCCAGGTTCAAAGCCAGTCTGGGCAGGAAAATCCGTGAAACTCTTATCTCCAATAAACCACCAGAAAAGCTGTAGCTCAAGTGGTAGAGCGTTCATCTTGAGCTGAAGAGCGCAGGGACAGCGCTCATGCCCAGATTTCAAGCCCCATGACCGGCAAAAAAAAAAAAAAAAAGAAGAAGAAGAAAAGTCAACTAATTATTACATGGTGGTATATTTTCAAACATATTTTGCAAACTACTTCTGTGCCTACAATGACTGCTTACATTGTTCAGGAAAAAATAATAAAGCTTACCTTTCTTTTCTTCTTCACTTCCCGATGACAGTTTAAGTTTATCGAGTGCTTGTTTTAGGGAGGCAGAAATTTTTAATTCCAAGTTTGTCATTGGTTCATCTGGGCTGGAGAATTTCAAATCTTATTACCATTTTTATTTAACATATCAAAATGTTTATGCATACTTAAGCTGTAAAATGTGCTTTATGAGAAGTTGTGTATCAAATATTCCTCATGAAAAGCATTTTACAAATAACTGCAATAATTTACCTACACTTAAACTTTTAATAAAGTTTTTACATTAAAATATCTGCCCTCAAGTAGTTATGCCATAGTATATTCAATTATTTATGAACAGGGCTAATAGGATGGAGTAATGGTAGAGGAAATGACCCCAAAAATAACATCTATTCCATGCCCAAGCAAAATGCTGAGACCATAATAGGCAATCTTTAGCTGAGATCTAAGGACTGTGGTTTAAAGCCAGTCTGGGCAGGGAAGTCTGTGAGACCCTTATCTCTACTAAACTACTAAAAAAACCACAAGTAGAGCTGTGGCTCAAGTACTGCAGCAAAAGAAAAGAAGCTCAGGGACAGCATCCAGGCTGAATTTATGCTTATTCTTAGCAGTAGAGACCAATTTACCTATGCATCTTTTACAGATAATTTATTTTATGTTGGCCTATAAAATCAGATATACTGGCAAGGCAATTTCTACAATGATAAAACCTGCTCAGAATGACTGTTTTATATACTGTTTACAGCTACTCATCAAACCAGTATTAAAAGCATTAATAAATGCAGCAATAACATATACCATCTCCTTAGCCACCTGGAAGGCTGAGAGGTAGGAGGCTTCATCAAGTTTGAGGCCAGGCCATGCTACACATCAAGATCCACAGCAGCCTGGACTACATAATGCACAGTCTCAAAAGAGCAAAAAGAAGACAAAATATTTCATTTCCCTCACTGCCTCTAATGTAAAACTATTAGTAACCCTTCATTTAAAAATAGCATCTACTCATATTATTGTTATAGTAGATCCCGCAGAAACATAGAAATGAAGAATAGAGCCAGGGAGCCCTCTCATCTTTATCATACATCTGTGTGTATGTGTGTGCATGTGTATGTATGTGTGTGTGTGTGTGTGTGTGTGTGTATATATATATATATATAATTTTTTTGAATTGACCAGCAAGACACATAGACTAAAATCTTTCTGAGTAGTTTATCTGTACTTCCAAATGTAAATGGGAAACAGGCATCAGGTATCTTAGGGTTCTTATCCTTGTTCTATATTATTTGATAGATGAATTAAAATTTTACTGGGGTTGTGAATTGCTTCTGAGCTATTTAACCAAATTCATAAAGGACAGAGAGCATAAGCCATTTGTTTAAATGCTGCAGTTTGGTTTTAAAACATTTAGTACTCAAGTGCAGTTTACCTTGTGTAATAAACCTAGTACGCATGTAGCAATTTCTTTTTCTTTTAATTTTATTTTATAGTAAGGATGATGAACACAGAGGTTACAGTTAAAAGTAATGAGTATATTTCTTCTTGAACATTGTTGTATGTAGGATTTTCAACATCCTATTTGATCAAAAGGTGATTCTGAACAATCTAATTCTACTTCATAATAAGTAAAAGCTATTTTAAGACTCAGACACTTCACCTAAGCACACAGATTAAAAGCTAACATCAGTAGAACAGTAGTTGTCCAGCATCGTAACAGTAAAGTGATTAGGCCTCTTTTTCAATTCAAACTAACTCCATGAAAAACCAACTTTACCATGCCACAAAATAGATAGGCCTAGCAAAAGAAAGACATGTGACTCAACTCAAATGGAACATGCATCAGTAGTCATAGTGGCATAAGCAAAATGTACAGAGTTCATCAAATTGAGAAGGTATAAATGAAAAGGTTATGTAAGAGAAAAACCAAAGGGTGGCCTATATAGTAGTTACAAATGCTACTAGGCAAATAAAAAAAGGAAACATTAAGAACAACTGCTACTACTCAAGTTTGATGAAATAAGCAATGACATAAAGCATACCTGGGTCTTTTTATTGCTTCTACTGGCTTGGGGGCTTGAATGATGTGTTCCTGAAACCTGGGTTTCAATTCAGATAGTTCTTTCTTCTCAGTAGTCTTTACTTCAGGCTTGACTGGTTCAGGTGGTTTCTCACTATTATGTCTACCTTTAGTACAGCCCTGTTAGTAAAAGATACTAATTATGAAGCATCTACTTCACAGGCCATGAAATATTTTTATTGCATGGACTCATTTTAAGAAATGAAAAACAAAACTCCAAATTTGCTATTATTTGTAAAATAGTTTTTACCTCTCATACTTAAAAAGAAAAAGCCTTCACACATTACTTATATCATTCACAAATTAAGAAGTCCTTGACTTTATAACCCTGGGCAAGATAATGTCTAAGGTGTAGGTAATGACAGTTTTCTTTGTGTGTGTGTGTGTGTGTCAGTTGTGGGGCTTGAACTCTGGGCCTGGGCGCTGTCCCTCAGCTCTTCAACTCAAGGCTAACGCTCTACCACTTGAGCCACAGCACCACTTCTGGTTTTCTGAGTGGTTTATTTGAGATAAGAGTCTCACAGACTTTTCCTGCCCAAGCTGCCTTTGAACCATGATCCTCAAATCTCAGCCTCCTGAGTAGCTAGGATTACAGGCGTAAGCCACCAGGGTTTGGCATGACAGTTTTCTTTCTTAGTGGTATATACAATAATAGTGCATCTCAATGATATCTAAGATTTGATAAGTAATTGCCTACCAGTTCCTTCTTGATGTTTTTTCAAGACTACTAAAATCAAGAACCTAAAATGACAAATGAGTAATTAGTATCTTATAACCTTAGTCTCCCAAACAGACAAATTATTTATTTTAGAGGCTGTAGAAAGTAGGTAAACTCCATTTTAAGGGTAAGGTATTATCTGGTAATGAGGATCCATTAATATATACTACAATTTAATTCAAATCCAGTACTTCCTATAATAGGCATTTTTAAGGAAAATTATCAAGACACAAAACAGTACTTACTACAATGCTTAAGAAATCAGAAAAATCAGTTGTTCTTCTCTTACAGCAAGACCAACCCTATAAAAGGTAAGAAAGAAGCACTGAAAAATTTATCTCCTTAGAAACCATGACCTATATACATCTTGGTAAGTATTTCATAGAATCCTAAAGTAATTTCCATATACAAAATTTCAGTTTGACAATTCTGTACATGGTTATCATAATCAAGTAAAATGATTTTTAGTGTTTGATTTTTAATAATTAGTATCTTATGGATTATTGTCAAAAACACCTTAAAGTAGAAAACCATGAGTAACATTTGATTCCCCCAAAAAACTAGGTTAGATATTATTAAAAAAATATTGTATATTTGAGCTAATGATGCAACTTAGGGGCAGAATACCCTAAACCATCAACAACAAGAAATCATGATCACATACTTAAAGGATCTGGGGAATAAGTGAAGGTGTTTGACTTAGCGGAATGCCAGCCTTACAAGCATGAGGCCCCTTACACCCTAGAACCACCAAAAAAAAAAAAGGAAAAGTAGAGGAAAGATAATAAAAGATAATATTACCTACTGCAGCTCAAACAGTAAACACTCTTATTTTCAGAGCACTAGAGATTACCATAGCAGCCTTCCAGGCATTCAACTTTGAAGTGAAATGATCCTTTCAGCTAGAGACAGAAGGTATAGAAAATGTACTAATATATGTGTAATCTTATTTAACAGAGGGTATCAAATGGTCTATCAAAAATGGCTTTAAATTATCATTTCTAATTCCAATAGGGAACAAGGAAATAGAAATGCAAGAGTCTTCAGGTACCAAACAGATTACGAACTGATCTGTATGTATCTACCTGACCTCTTGTTTCTCTGTCTATTCTATAAAAAAGTATAATCCTGCTGCTTGGTATAATATACACTTTCAGGTTTAATCTCTTTTCTTTTTTAAAAGAAAAGTCTGAATTACAAAACAGTTAATTTTCCTTTTGAAATTTAATTGTATTCTGAATTAAGATGAACCAATTACCACAATCTTAAATATATAGAGGGCTTAAACATCACCCATAATCAAAAATTTTATTCTGGGGACTGGGAAAATAGCTCAGTGGTAGAGTGCTTGCCTTGCATGCAGGAGGCCTTGGGTTCAATTCCTCAGCACCACATGAGCAGAAAAAGTCAGAAGTGGCACTGTGGCTCAAGTTGTAGAAAGTTATGCCTTTAGCTGAAGAGTTGAGGGACAGCGCCCAGGCCCAGAGTTCAGGCCCCACAACTGGCAAAAAAAAAAGTAAAAATTAAAAAAAAAAATTTATTCTAAAGCTGAGCCAGTGGCTCACAACTGTAATCCTAGCTACTCAGGAGGCTGAGATCTGAGGATTGCAGTTCAAAGCCAGCCTGGGCAGGAATGTCCATGAGACTCTTATCATCTCTCATTAACTAACAGAAAACCGGAAGTGGTGCTGTGGCTCAAGTGGTAGATTGCTGGTCTTGCACTGAAGAGCTGAGGGACAGCGCCCAGGCCCAGAGTTCAAGACCCATGACCAACCAAAAAAAAACAAAAAACATACAGACATAGTTATGACAGGTACTGGGACATATCACTGGAAAGCCATCAATACAAACTAGGTGTTTACAAATACCAGTGCATGCCAGTGCCTATCTAGCTATTCAGCACTACAAGAAAAAGGATGTGGGGGGGGGGGGAGGAGGGGGGGGGTTGGGGGGGGGGGGAGGATGGGAAGGGATGAGAAGGGGAAACATGTAATTGTAACCCCTCTGTACAGTATTTTCACAATAAATATATATATATATATATATAAAACAAACAAAAAAAGAAAAGGATAAAATGTAAAATCTGACTATTCTCTTGCTGTCTTTTCTTGAGTAAACTATTCTTTTCTTTGAATAGTCCCCTTCTAATGTTAAAATATTCATTCTTATTAATTTCTTGCTTGGTTAAATAAAACACTGACAATGTAACATTTTATCTGAAATTTAATGAGATATAAAATTCTATAGTTTCTGTGAGGTTAGGCTGACAAAAATATAGAATACAGTAGAACAAATACAGTAGAAGAAAAACATTTTTAGCTACTGTAACGGATTTTTTGGGGAGGAATCTGGTCGTGGGGCCTGAACTCTGGGCCTGGGTGCTGTCCCTCAGCTCTTCAGCTCAAGGCTAGCGCTCTACCACTTGAGCCACATCGCCACTTCCGGCTTTTTTTCTTTTTGCTTATGTAGTGCTGAGGAATTGAACCCAGGGCCTCATGCATACAAGGCAAGCGCTCTAACACTGAGCCACCTTCCCAGACCC
>NW_012267365.1:810157-814741 GCF_000151885.1 Dipodomys ordii | reverse complement strand
ACCCAGGGCCTCATGCATACAAGGCAAGCGCTCTAACACTGAGCCACCTTCCCAGACCCCTGTAACTGATTTTATGTTACCAAGAAGATACATACAAGGACATAGGATTTACTTAATCATTCATCCATTCTTGGCATTCACTTGACACTTGAGGACACAGACTAATTCAATGAGAGAAAACAGGAATCTAAAGACAGATCTCCTAGAGTTAGGAGATATGGAAAGAAAACAGAATAAAAGAAAAAGTACCAAAAGGAAAGTAAACAAAAAGAAGAATTTCCCCCAAGGTAATAGAAACATTCCTACAGAACCAGTTTCAACATTCAGATGAAAGTAGAATCAAGCCGGGCGCTGGTGGCTCACGCCTGTAATCCTAGCTACTCAGGAGGCTGAGATCTGAGGATCGCGGTTCAAAGCCAGCCCAGGCAGGAGAGACCCTAAGACTCCTATCTCCAATAAACCACCAGAAAACCGGAAGTGGCGCTGTAGCTCAAGTGGTAGAGCTGCTCGCCTTGAGCTGAAGAGCTGAGGAACAGTGCCCAGGCCCAGAGTTCAAGCCCCACAGCCGACCAAAAAAAAAAAGAAAGTAGAATCAGATCTGTTCTGTTTTCATCATTCAGAACCGCGAAAACAAAACTTATTTACTGTACAAATTAGTTTAGATCTCAATGTCTATCAGTTAAATGTCCAGTAGCCAGTTACTTTCTGGAAAGTATCATTAGAAAATTACAAGGGTAGTAATACTAAAACATGTAAGATCCTTAAATTTCTGAAAACAAAAGTAGACTAAATCCATAGCAGGCTACCACAGCATTTTCTTTTAAAATATACAAGGGAAACTTTGCAAATGTATCATATTATCATATATAAGTTTTACAAATATCACCATCAACAACTGCCCAAATTAAGGAAATACAAATGTAGGTGAAAAACTAGTAATAGCTCTCTTAGCAAAAACACTCAAAACTTAACATGTCTGCCCTGAAAATCACATCATGAAATGTTTAAAACAATCATTTCATCTAATACTACCATTCACAGTAGTCAACAGTAACAGATGGAAGACTGGGCTTCAATAAACACTGCTTCTACTTCCTTTCAAAATTCTGAAGTGAAGAAATAATTAGGAAAGTGATTTGCAATGAAAATAAAATAATTTTAGAATTATTTTAGAAAATATCACCATCTACTGACTTCTTTGCCCTTAGTGTAGTGGAATACATGCTTAGAATACAATCTCAATGGTCATCAAAAAAGCAAAAACTCAAATTTGGAAAGTAAGGACTTGATTTCCACATTTAAAACACACCAACATGTGGAAGATGAGGAGGAAGAATAAACTAAAATGCAATGGAGTTCCTACCTTCAGTGCATCATGAAAGACTGGAACACCTGGGTGGTATGTGCAAGCATCTGATCATGAAACAGAAAAGAAAAACACAACTCTTAGTAACAAAGAAAAGAGTTAGTAATCAATCCCTTTCTAAGTGTGGAAAATGTTGTTCCTTAAAATTCACTAATGCTTATGTTCGCTACATTGCAGTGTGTCAAAATAGTAACAAAACTAATTCAGAGTTTTACAGGATAGTTGGATACACCTAACTGTTGAAAAGTAACACATTGTATGCTTATTCCTCCGATCTTTGTAGCAAATTATTGAGTACAGAAACTATAAGCCATACATTTTGACCACATCCCAATACTTCCTTTGTAAAAATGTCAAACTGGGGCTGGGAAGGTGGCTCAGTGGTAGAGCGCTTGCCTTGCATGCATGAGGCCCTGGGTTCAATTCCTCAGCACCACATAAGCAAAAAGAAAAAAGCTGGAAGTGGCGCTGTGGCTCAAGTGGTAGAGCACTAGCTTTGAGCTGAAGAGCTGAGGGACAGTGCCCAGGCCGAGAGTTCAGGCCCAGGACCGACCCCCCCCAAAAAAAGAAAAAAGATGAATGCTAGTCTTGGAAAGGAATTTCCCCCATTTTGCACAGTGATCTATTAAAAGTCACCTAACAGATTTGCTAAAAAGATATTTTGAAGAAATAAGCTAAATGTTTAAAAAGTTTTTGGTAGTATCTAACTTAATTCAACTCTTGTAGTTAGTGTCATTTTAAAAAGTTATGCCCAAACCAGGGGCCAGCAGCTCATGCCTATAATCCTAGCTACTCATGAGGCTGAGATCTGAGGATTGAAGTTCAAATCCAGCCTGGGGAGTAAAGTCCATGAGACTTATATCTCCATACAAACCACCAGAAAACCACTAGCCTTGAGCTAAAGAGCTGAGGGACATCACCTAGGCCCAGAGTTCAAGCCTCAAGATTGGCAAGAAAAAAAAAAAAAAAGATAAGCAGTGTGGAACATTTTTAGGTAATAGACATACTCCCAGACCAGTAGTATGAGCTGGAGAAAATATTCTCTAATACCCATTAAATGTAACTTTCTTTTATAAAGCTACCTTACTTTACTCAACCATTCAAGTCTAATTTCAGTTCTCTACAACTTCTGATTCCTGGGGCTGCCTTCAAACTAATTCCTAGAACTCAAGAGAAATCTCCCCAGTATTAATAGCTATTGGTACTTCCTTAATAACTATCTGCTGTAGAGGTACTATACCAAATAATGGAATAGGAATGAGTGACTTTCTGGAATAGTAAGTATATGCATGGATTAAGCAGAGGAATCACAATTAAAAGCAGTGGTGTAATTAAGAGCTGAAGAATGGTAGGTAGACATAAATATATATATATGCAGAAGAACATGATGTTTATAAGAAAATAGAATTAGAGAAAACAGTTTGCCCAATATCAGATTTAACGCACAGACATAGGAATAAATTGCACAGATATATAAAAACCATCTTCATACGAAATAATTGCTATAATGGTTCTTGCAGAATGGCATCAGAAATGAATCGATATTGACCATATAACTTGATAGCCCCCAAATCTGCTTTCTAAACATTTAACATGCTTTGCAAAGCTTACCAGTTTTGCTCAAATTAATACTTTAAAGGGAAGAAGCCACAATACAGCAGTAGTTAATCCATGAGCCTTTCACACTGGGTTTGTATTACAAACTAAACTATACTACTTTAGAAGAGAGTCTGTTCATAGGAGGAATAAAAATCATAAAGTGATGAAATAAGTAAATAGCATGGAAATTCTGCCATACCTTCCTAAGAAAAGTCCCAAGCACAGATTAAGGGACTTTTTATCGGTCGTGGGGCTTGAACTCTGGGCCTGAGCGCTGTCCCTCAGCTCTTAAGCTCAAGGCTAGAGATCTACCACTTGAGCCACAGCGCCACTTCCGGTTTTCTGGTGGTTTATTGGAGATGAGTTTCACTGACTTTCCTGCCCGGGCTGGCTTTGAACCGCGATCCTCAGATCTCAGACTCCTGAGTAGCTAGGATTACAGGCGTGAGCCACCGGCGCCCAGCTTAAAGTTATTTTTATCAATGGAAAAAAATTGAATCTATTCTGTAACTTTCTCCTAGTCACGTTGCCTTCATCTTCCATTCATTCAGCCAATTTACTTGACCAATTTCATTTATCCAATCTCTAAAACTATTCCAATCTTGCTCGAGTGAACAAATTTCCAGCAATCTTACTCCAGAGTCCCTGCGTGTCTGTACTGTTGGCCAGGAAACCGTTGAGTCACTCCAGTGGCTCTCCACTGCCTTCATTTTTTAAAATCTCCCTTAAACTCTGAACCTGAACATAATCCTTTAAAAAAACAAAAAGGTCCCAAACAACAAAACAGCAGCCTCCTCTACACTGGGCATGAGCACAGAATGTGTGCTTACAACAAGACTGTATTTTTACATAGGCTTAAAAAAGAAACCTCATTCTCTCAATTTTATGATGCATTAAAAAAAATCAGTGTCCCCTTAATGTTTACACCACTGTGCAGACGTGTTACAGCTCACAGTGTCCCCTTAATGTTTACACCACTGTGCAGACGTGTTACAGCACCGCGTAGACCATACTCGTCTTTTTCTTACAATGCTGCTAAGGGATCTTGTTTCAAGTTAAAGCACTGATTCACCTGCGTGGTAAGGTAATATCTCCAGTGCCTCAGAGACTTTGCGCGCCTTGCTCTGCCGTTTCCACGTTCGGACCCGCGGATCTCCAGAGCCTTTCCCCTGGAGAGGCTGCACGACTGCTCTTTAACCAGGGCGGCCTCCTGAGCCCACCACACAAAATGCACCCAATACACGCTAGCCGAATTTGAGAACGTGGTGAACTCTGCCCCACTCGGCGCTCGGCTCACTCAGCCTTAAAGCAAAGGCGCGGTGACCCGCCACTCGCACACCCCGTGCGGTCACGACCTTACCCTGAACCCCGCGCCCGGGGCCAGCAGGCCCTGGGCGCCCCAGGCTCGGGACCCCGCGGGGTCCAGGGAGCGGCTCCGAGGCCGCTGCGGAGAGCGCGGATCAGAGAGCGCAGAGGTTCGCCGGAACTTCCTCGCCGTCCCGGACTGACCATGCCCCCTCCAGGCCGAGACTCGCGTGCGGGACGGGCACCTCCGACGGCCTCTGCCGCCGCACCACAGCGCTCTACGCCCCCGGCTGGCCTCCGCCGGGGAACGGCAG
>NW_012267365.1:802378-809967 GCF_000151885.1 Dipodomys ordii | reverse complement strand
CGCCCAGGGCCTCCCGCGGCCAGGCCCGGGCGCGGCTCTTACCTTCCGCGTTGGCCTCGGGGTCGAAGCGCTGGCCGCAGCCCCGGTTGTAGCAAAGCAAGGCCATTGTCTTCTCCCAAGGCCTGGGACCGGCGACAGCTCACGGCGCGACCTCCACTCCCCTGCCGCGGGACTCCGACTGACGGAGAGGGCGGTACCGGCTTCCGGAAACCGCCGGTGCGGCTTCAGGAACCTTCGCGAATGTTCCGGTCGCGCGTGCGTAGGAGCGTTGCGGAAGAGGCGGGGTGGGAAGCCGCCGGGGCTGCCCGGTTGGGGGACGGCGGACGTCTGTCAATGTAACACATAAGGGGCGGAAGTGCGGTGACCCGAAGGCAGGACGGGCCCTCCGGGGACGCGGGGCCGAGTGCGGCCTTCCCCGCCTGCGGGCTCCCGGCCCCGCCCTCCGCGTCTGTCCCGGACGCGGCCAGCCAGGGCTAGGCCGGGCCTGCGGCTGCCAGTACCCACGCTCTCCCTTCCCCTCCCGTGTGTGTGCGCGCGTGTGTATGTGCGCGCGCAGTGCGTGTGTGCGTGCGCGTGTGTCAGACTTACCTCCCGGGGCTGTGTGTGTGTCACAGACTTTCCTTCTGGGGCTGTGTGTGTGTGCGCGCGTGTCACAGACTTTCTTCCCGGGGTTGTGTGTGTGTGTGTGTCACAGACTTTCCTCCCGGGGCTGTTGTGTGTGTCACAGACTTTCCTCCCGGGGCTGTGTGTGTGTGTGTGTCACAGACTTTCCTCCCGGGGCTGGCTTTAAACCCTGATCCGCAGTAGCTATGGTTCCAGGCTTGAGCCACTTTTGTGTGTTTGTTTTCTTTTGTGCCAATCCTGGGCCTTCAGCTTTCGCCGAGGTCAGCACTCTGCCACTTGAGCTACAGCGCCACTTCTGGCTTTTTCTATAAAACAGAGCTAGCATTAATAGTTAAATTGTATAGCAGTTATCTTATTAACAGAAGTGTCCATGAACATGGAAACCATCTCTATGCAGTTGTTTATGTTGTTTATACAGATACTTGATAGCACATATATATTAGTGTGTTTATTCATGTATGCATATGATTTTTGTTGTTTTCATTAGCTGTAGTGAACATCACCTTTAAGGCTGGACTGTGTCTCCTGTGTCTGTCTTAGGATGGCCTTGTTCAGTAGAAATATGAGAACACCCGTAATTTAAATTTAATAGCCACATTAAGAAATTAGATGAAGTTAAACATGAGATATTCCTCATTTATTTATTTATCCGAAATATGGTAGAGACAGAATTGCAGAAGTTTCTTGGCCTCACCACATTTCAATCACTGTGTAGTCACAAGTTACCAGTGTTATTAGGCAGAATTAGTCTACCATCCGTGATTGAATCAATTTTATTTATTTATTTTTTGTTAGTTGTGGGTCTTAGCCTGGGCTCTGTCCCTGAGCTCAGGGTGAGCACTCTACTAATTACAGGCGTGAGCCACCAGCGCCTGAGTCCTAACCAGTTTTTAAATGATGGAGTGAATGAACTGCACTAAGCCATTAAAGGGCATTATTATGTAGTTCTATTGCAGTAACATTGATTGACCTGAGAGATATGTATGTGTACACCACCTTGTCTTTGTCTAGGCATCCTCTGAAGGGCACCTGGGCTGATCCTATGACTTGTCTGCTGTGAACAGCATTGCAGTGAATCTGAGTATGTAAATAACTGTATCCTGCCTTTGGTTCCTTTGGTTCCTTAGCTATAGCTCAAAGCATACAAATGTCACTTTTCTTTTCTTCTTTTTTTTTGGTTATGGGTCTTGAACTCTGGGTGGGCCTGTGTGCTGTCCCTCAGCTCTTAAGCTCAAGGCTTGTGCTCTACCACTAGAGCCAGAGCACAACTTGGAGATTTTTCTGTTTATGTGGTGCTGAGAAATCGAACCCAGAGCCTCATGCATGCAAGGCAAGCACTCTAGCACTGAGCCACCTTACTAGCCCCGAATGTCACTTTTCTTATCTAAGAGATATTGATGATAACAGAGGATTAAGGAATGTATGTTAAACATGTATAGGCATTGAAGAATTATGTACACAAATGATCAGAATAAAATGATCAAAACAAGATATTTTGAAACACTCAATGTTTTCCTTTTGTATATGACTCTGTATCTTCTCTTTTCATTTTATTCTGTTTACATGTAGTTGTTTTCAAAATATGTATCTTGGTTACAAATCATTTCACCAGATCTTAAGTAATAAGTTTATATTGAAATTGTATTAAATGCTGCACAGGTGAATAATAACATTATAATTTATATTTATAAATTGTAAAATTGATAGAAATAGCTGTTTATACATTTATAGAACTAAGTAATTATAAGTATACAATTATATAAATTCATATAAACTATAAATGTTTATAATATAATGTATTTAATTATGTAAGTTGTCCCTTTTCTCCCTACTTGAGCTGCCAGTTCATGTGATCTTTCTTCTTTGTGTGCAATAGAACCATCTACTAGATTTAAATAAATAAGCAGGGTTTTGTGAAGGCTGCTTCATGAGCTGGCATGAAATTATAATAGCAAAAGCCAAAGATACATATGCAATTTCCTTAGTGTACTAAGGAATACCTAAGCCTTTCTTAGGTATTCAATTTCAATTGACCAGAAAGGTAATATGAAGAACTCCCCAGTATCTTACAAAGTTTGTGATTCAATATCCTATCATGAAAAGGTTCAGAAAATCAAATACAAGCCCAAACCACAAGATGTATTTTTGAATATTTGGTAGTATAGGGACTACCAATCTCCCTATTCCAGATAAATTTGTGATTGGATTATGGTATTTAGAACAATGGATTCCAGAAAACGATACAGTGATATCATTACTATAGTTAAAGCAGGAGGAGAATGCTTCAAAGATGAAAGTTAAAAGACTGGGGGAATATGGTGTCATCAGTAGCAGAACTGATTGTGCATCTTTCCAAACAAGGAGACAAGACAGATAGGAAAACCAAAATTCTATGAATGACATTAAAAACATAGCTTTGGTGAGTGTTAGGTTTTTTTTTTAAAGAGGTAGGCGAGTAAGAACAGCACCACACACGTGGTATGCAGGTAAGTGGTAGGTTTATTCATCATTCTGGCTGGCACCAGGCCATGTTGGCCCTCCACGGGCTGGGAAAGGCCTGGGAAAGAGACCTGGGAAGGAGAGGGCGCTGGGAAAGAGAAAGAGCTGGGAAAGAGAGGTGGGAAAGAAAGAGCTGGGAAAGAGACAGAGCTGGGAAAGAGTAAGAGCTGGAAAAGAGAGAGCTGGGAAAGAGAGTATCTGGGCCTGGGCTAGGCCTTACCTAGGGTATGGGCAGAGAAAGCTGTGGCCACATCAAATTCAGATGTGACCTCTTCCAGGTGTGCCATTTGCCTAAGTAACGCAGATACTGGGTGGAGTCTTTGCTGCAAGGAGGGTGGAGTCTGCTTGCCATCCAAGAGCTGACCTTACATTCCAGCCTTTTAATAATCATGAAATAGGCATGGATTCTCTCTGGCTACTTCCTGCTGAAAAGGGGTGTTGACAATAGGGGCAAACTGCTGGAATTTAGTCCCCTCCCAGAGAAGGCAGCTAGCAGCAGCTGTCCCTTGGTGGCATGAGTCCTTAGATGAAGTCTGGAGAAGTCTCATGAGGCATTGAGGGGCTGGAAAAAAATACTAGAGAGCAAATAAATGGCAAGAGGAAGGACTTGGGGCTGAAAAATGTTGGTAGAAATGTCCCTAGCTACTTCTGACATCTGGTGACTAGGTAGAGGAGAAGTCAGGTAACAAAGTCAAGAATATAAATTCCTGTCCAGTTAATAGGTAGACAGGTATGGATACTAGATGGGCAGGCTACTTACTTCTATTGACCTCCGGCTCTGGTTAATTTTGAAAGGGCAAGCACAAAGTTGCTGATGTGACATCATCTCCTCTTACTTCTCTCCATGGTCCCTTGTTTCCCTGACTGGCTGAGTCTAGGTACTCGTTGCTGGGATGGCTTGTCCCAGTTGGTATTCAAGAAGGTTGGAATTCAAGGCCTGGGCACTGTCCCTGAGCACTTCTGCTCAAGACTAGTGCTCTACCATGTTAAGTTATAGTACCACTTGCAGTGCATGCTTCCAGCCTGGCTCTTTGCAGGTTAGTTGGGAGATGGAGTCTTAAGGGATTTTTCAGCCTGGGCTGGCTTTGAACTGCAATCTTTGCCACAAAAGCCCTTTATTATTTCCAATTAAAGCAACAAGGAGATCAAATAGAATAGAGCTTACCTGGTCCTTATCAAGAATTGACTAACAAACATTCTGCAATGACAAAACTTGTTAGATGTGATGAGAATTTTAACACAGATAGGCCCAGAATTTTAGAACCATGTAGTCAGTAGTAGAATACACAACACAAAACAAAAAAGGCAAAACTCAAAACCTAAATTTTTTTTTGAGGGGGGGGTCCAGTCGTGGAGCCTGAACTCTGGGCCTGGGCACTGTCCCTCTGCTCTTCAGCTCAAGGCTAGCGCTCTACCACTTGAGCTACAACGCCACTTCCGGCTTTTTTCTCTTTGCTTATGTGGTGCTGAGGAATCGAACCCAGGGCCTCAAGCATGCAAGGCAAGCGCTCTACCACTGAGCCACCTTCCCAGCCCAAAACTTAAAATTTTTTATAACAATGTGTAGACATCTTTGCTAACAAAGCATATCAGATGGTTGGGCCTCAGTTACCAGGGCCTGTGAAAAGAGCAACTTGTTAGCAAGGCACCTTAGAATAGATGGATGGAGTGGTAAGCTTGGTGGAAGGTTAAGGGTCAGATGGGGCCAAACCCTTAACCCACCATGTGGCTAAGATGGTGAACTCAAGATGGCGAATTTCTGAAAGAATGCAAAGAAACCCTGAACAAATAGATCAAGCCTACATTGGCTAGCCTTTGAGAGGGAACCTAGAGGGGAGGCCCCGGGACCGAGCCTGCATCGCACTCTTCAGGGCACAAGCCAAAATGTAGAAAAGAGAAAGGGAGGGGATAGGGAAAGTTGGACATGACTGGCAGAGAGAGAGCAAAGAGAACCTGAAAGTAAACAGACTTCTGACCATTTACCATTGCAGTAGCAAAAACTGTCTACATCTGAGAATGGCATAAAAATGAGATGCTCTGGCTTTCCAGGGAGTGCAGGAGGCATTTCAAAGGGGTTTCATGGCTCAGGCGTGACTCACAGCACCCCATTAAAAGTGGAGGAGAGTCAGTCTGGTGAGTGAAGGAGAGCTGACCAGGCAGAAGTGGCATCCCGACTTCCTCCAGAGCCCTCTAGAGAGAAATGGCCAATACCCCAAAACCAAGTGTCCTTGGCTTCAGAGGTGACCGGCCTTTCAGCTAAAGGCCATAGGAGCTCTTTGGTGTGGTGCCACGTCTGGACAGAGACTGAGCAACAGAGAGCTGTAGAGAGTAGTTTCACCAGAGTAGAGAAGTGGTGTGGACGTGGATGTGAAGGCCAGCAATGATATCGATGCGCTGTGTCTACAGCAGACAGACGGGTTCACAAAAGGCCGTCAGAACTGTGGGTATTCCTCAGAGCAAAAAGGGAAGAACAAACAAAAAAAGAAAAGAGAGGAAAAAAATAGCAATCCCACCTATCCTGACTTTAAGCCCTTTATCCGAGTCACAGCACCATTTATGTTAGGTTTTTAAAAAGAGGTAGGTGAGTAAGAACAGGACCACCCACGTGGTATTCAGGTAAGGGGTAGGTTTATTTCTGGCTAGCACCAGGCCATGTTGGCCCTCCATGTGGCTAGGAAAGGTCTGGGAAAGAGAGAGAGCTGGGAAAGAGCATCTGGGCAAGCGAGAGAGCTGGGAAAGAGCTGGGAAAGAAAGCTAGAAAAGAGGTAGAAAAGTGAGTGTCTGGGCCTGGGCTAGGCCTTATCTAGGGTATGGGCAGAGAAAGGTGTGGCCACATCAAATTCAGATGTGACCTCAGTGAATGCAGATGTGACCTCTTCCAGGTGTGCCAGTTGCCTGGGTAATGCAGGTACTGGGTGGAGACTTTGCTGCAAGGAGGGTGGGATCTGCTCGCCATCCAGGAGTGGACTTTACAGTGAGGACAAATGACAGGAAGTCAAACCATCAAGACTCACTAAAAACATGTTATAAAGCCTCCATTCACAGTGAAGTAACAATGCTGACACCAAAGAACAGAAGACACACAGACTGCCTCATGCATACATGGCCGCTAATGAAGAACTAGAACTGATGTGAGTGGCTCAACCCTAAAGATGACTTGTAGCAAGGCCTTTAGGAGTTGAAACTCCCAGTTGAAGGACTTGCCTCTTCCCTCTTGGCCCTATCTTTTTAAGTATCTAAAGATGGAATATGAAGGATTGACCCCCACTCTATAGTCCCAGGCCCATATAGACACCAGGCAAAATCTCAGGTATGTGTGATCTTATTTGAAGTGAAGGCAGGGCAATCCACCTAAGCCTAGCTGTAAACATCCCATTGTGGGCCCAACTGAAAGGCCCCACCTTCCTTGACCTAGGTTCATCTATCTTCCAAATTCAGGAGGAATTGTTTGGAGTGGAGTAAAAATTAAATGACAAAATACAAGAAGATGGTACAAGTAAAAATGAGAATTCTCAGAACCAAACTGTTCATTGTTCAACAGCAATGAACAACTAATGAAAAATAATACCTGTGGCTCATGCTTGGAATCTTAGCTACTCAGGAGGCTAAGAGGCTGAGAGGATCACAGCCAGCCCAGGCAAGGAAGTCTGAGAGACTCATCTCCAATTAATTACAGGAAAAGCAGGAAGTGGCACAGTAACTCAAATGGTAGAGTTTTAGCCTTGAGCAAAAAAGCTCAGGGACAGTACCCAAGTTGAGTTCAGGGCCCAGGACAAGAAGGAGGAAGAGGAGGAGGGAGAGGAGGAAGATGGGGGAGGAGAAGGGGGGAAGAGGAAGGGGAAAGGGGGATGAGAGGGATAGTAGCATTATAAAAACTTACTAAATGAGTCTGGCTCAAATAACAGAATGGAGAAAAAGCTCAGGAACAGTGCCCAAGCTCTTAGTTCAAGCCTCGGTACAGGCAATAAAACAAAACTTACTATAACAATATCCCTTTTCTTATTCTAGTAAAGTAATTCTGTATGAAAACTAGACCAGATTATCAAGGTGAAATTTCCCATAACACTAATGTGAGAAGAAAAATGTGAATATGAAGCAAAATATCCTTACAAAATAAGTGGAAAGTAGCTGAAATTCTGGTATAAAATTTCAAAATTTGGTGAGAGACTTTCCAAAGGTAACTCAACACACACATATAGGCCAAACAAAAATCCCAAACATAAGCACTTAGAAATTACATATTAAGTACTGAAAAGCCAGGCACTGGTGGCTCATGTTGGTTAACCTAACTACTCAGAAGGCTGAGATCTGAGAGTTGTATGAAACTAGCCAGCTCAGTAAAGTTCAGGAGACTTTTATCTCTAGTTAAAGAAGTGGATCAAAGAAGAAGAAGGAGAAGGAGAAGGAGAAGAAGAAGAAGAAGAAGAAGAAGAAGAAGAAGAAGAAGAAGAAGAAGAAGAAGAAGA
>NW_012267365.1:767401-802328 GCF_000151885.1 Dipodomys ordii | reverse complement strand
AAAAAAAAAAAAGGTAAGGGGAGGGAAACCCTAAGAGTAGGCCCAAGTCTCCAAGTTGCTATACTCATAACTGATAAAACAAACTTCAAACCATAATCACTTCATATTAATAAGAAAGACAATTCATGAAGAAAAAATTACAACAGTTAATATACATTCATGAAACATTAGCTTGTTTAATGTATTAAACAAGCACTACTGACTTACAAGCATAGATAGATCCCCAATACAGAAACAGTAGGAGGCGACAACATTGAAACTACATCCTATCTCACATGCTATATAAGTCCAAATCATGATGGATTAAATAAATCTCAATGTAAAATCTGAAACAGGAAAAGACAGGGAAAACTTTGGAAGATATAGGCCTACATAATGATTTTCTAAAGAGAACTCTAGTTGGCACAGATCAAAAATTGACAAATGGGATTGCATCAAATTAAAAAGCTTCTGCACATCAAAGGAATTAATTCCAGAATCAAGAGACAACTCGTAAAACAGGAGAAAATCTTTGCAAGCTATTTAACAGATAAAGGATTAATAGCTAAAATATATAGAGATTAAAAATATAACCACCATGAGAACAAATAAATCAATTAATAAATGAACAAATAAATTGAACACAATCCTTAGAAGAAGATAAACAAATGAAGAAATGTTCAGCCTCTTTGTAGGAAATGGAAATCAAAACTACAATGAAATTTCATCTTGCCCTAGAATAACAGGCAAGAAAGGAAACAACAAATGTTGGTGAAGATTGGGGCAAAGGGGGGGGAAAGGAGGAGACACAGATCCTCATATACTGTTGGTAGGAATGCAAACTAGCATATGGAGGATCATCAAAAAAAACCCTAAAAACAGACTACCATGCTACACCACTCCTGAGCACATATAAGTTATATATGAATGAGTATAAATCAACATACAATAGAGACACCTGCGTACCTATTTTTTTGAAGCTCTGTGCCCAATAGTGAACAGCTGCAATGTACATACACAATGGAGAATTACTGAGCTATATAGAAAAATGAAAGTACATTGATTTGCAGGAAGACAGATAGAACTGAATATCATTGTGTTGACCAAGATAAGCTAAGCTCAAAAAGGCAAATAACATATACTTTCACTCATGTGTGGAATCCAGACCTAATGCTGCAGCTATTATTGATGATGATCATCAAAAGCCTAATAAATAGAACATAAGTATATAGACATGACTGGGGTGGGGACCAGTGGGAATGCAAAGGGAGAAAATAGGGAGTACCAGGGTGGAGGATTGAAATACTTTACATATAACGAAAACCACCAAATTCTGTTTGGAAAAAAGAAGAGGAAAAAAAGAGAAAGGGAATATAATGGAGGAATAAACTGAGAAGCGTGAGATATATATAACCAGATAGACCTGTATTTGCCATTTTGTATTAGACCGGTATTTGCCATTTTGTACTTTCTTTAACTTGCCTTTCTGCTTCTGTACACATGCTTGCTAAACCTTGAAGAGTGCAGCTGTATTCTACCGGCCCTTGAGCCCCTGACACTCCTGGATCTGGAGCTGAAATTAATGACCCTCTGGCAGGGAGTACCTGACAAAGTACCTGACACATTCCAGACCACTTTCTCTGGGCCTAGGATCAGAGATAGTGGCTGCCTGGCAACCACTTCCCCCCGGGTCGGGGTCAGAGATAGTGGCCACCTGGCAACCACTTCTCCTAAATTACCCTAGAAGTACCCTCTAATTAGTTTAGAGCACAATAGCTCACTAGGCTGACCAATTATTAGCCCCAGCCCTTTTCCCGCTTTGTACTGTGCCAATCATCCACTAGAATTATGATTTAAATTTCCCACGTGGTGTATTGATTCGTTGCCAATACATACTGAGGCCTTACCCCTACCAAAGAACATATAAAAGGTGCTGTAACCCTGAGCAGGGGGCCTCTCTGCACTCGGACATCAGTGCACAGAGGGGTCCGTGCTCGAGCTCATCAATAAACGACTCATTGCCGCTTGCATTGATCTTTGGTCTCTGGTGGTCTTTTTAGGCGCTTCAAGTCTCTGGGCATTACATAATGAATAGTAGCCTAGCAAAAATATTCTCACCTCAGGGCTGGGAAGGTGGCTCAGTGGTAGAGCGCTTGCCTTGCATGCATGAGACCCTGCATTCAATTCCTCAGTGCCACATACGCAGAAAAAAAAGCCGGAAGTGGTGCTGTGGCTCAAGTGGTAGAGCACTAGCCTTGAGCTCAAGAGCTGAGGGATAGCACCCAGGCCTAGAGTTCAGGCCCCACGATTGGACCCCCCCCCAAAAAAATTTTCACCTCATTTATTTGCAAGGGTAATTAAAATTACATCAACTTATTCATTTGTCTTTTACCTATCTGATCAGAAAAAAATTAAATGTTACAATAATATACTTGGTGGAAATATGGAACAACTGAAATTATTATATGCTGCACAAGGGACCAAAATGCATACAAGTGCTGTTCAAGAAATATTTGGCTTTAGGAAATCAACTTGAAGATGAAGCCACAGCATCACATAGTAACTCCTTATCAACTCTGAACATGAGAGGTACTTGAAGCCATGAAATAATATTCATAGCATCTGAAACAAATGCTGCCTGTGTCCTGCAAATACATGTTCTGTTCTTTGGTAGGAATATATTCATATCAAACTATTAATGAAAAGGAGTTTCTTCAGACAGAATCTGTACAACTTCAGGGACATATGTTAAGCATTGGTTTAATTAAGTAGGAAAGTGCCATCATCTTCTAGAGTGCCATACCATTTTATTTACCTACAACAAGTGAGCTGGTAATTTGTTTTCTTCGCTTTTAGCAATATTCTTATATATTCTTTATATTTAATTTTTAGATATTCTGATAATATGTAAATTATAATAAAAATTTAAAGCAGATGTTAGTATTTTTTGGGGGGGGTCCAGTCGTGGGGCCTGACCTCTGGGCCTGGGGGCTGTCCCTCAGCTCTTCAGCTCAAAGCTAGCGCTCTACCACTTGAGCCATCGTGTCACTTCCGGTTTTTTTCTTTTTGCTTATGTGGTGCTGAGGAATCAAACTCGGGGCCTCAGGCATGCAAGGCAAGCGCTCTACCACTGAGCAACATTCCCAGCCCCAGAGGTTAGTCCTTTAATGAGTTATGCATCTTTGATATCTGCTATGTTACATGAATTATAAAATCTGCTTTTCAGTGAGTACAAAATAGTCTGCTAAGATATCGATGTTGGGTTCAATCTTGGATCATGTTGGAGTGAATTAACACTATAGCAACATTGAGATCTCCTACCCAGGCAGAGGTATAGTTCTCCACTTATTTAGTTGGTCTTTAATTACTCTTAGCAACTCTGAAGTTTTCAAACCTTTTTGTAATAGTGATACTCATAAGACACTATGTTGGAACTGAACTTTACTACTTTCGGGGGGAGTGGAATCGGGGAGAAAACAAGGGAGGGGGTAACACTGATCAACTGATCAATGTACTCATCACCTTATTTATGTAACTGTAATCACTCTGTACATCACTTTTACAATAAAACGGATTGAAATTTAAAAAAAACACAAAGTTTGTAAACCTTCATTCACAACCTTATGTATCTTTTGTAAGCATCATTGTGTTTTAAAGTAAATCATCCCAGAAGCCACATTTTAAAATATAGAATATTGGAGTCTTTATTATACAGTCAACAGGCTGCAGGCCACCAGCTATTACCAAGGCCTGCATCATGCAAATACACATAACACAGCCATGAAACATGGTAAAGAGGAAAAAAAGAACAAAAACAATACCAATAAGCAATTCAGCTCCAATGGAGAGCTGAATTGGGACACCATGATGACTGGAGATGAGCCGGGAGACAGGACACAGGACACGATCACAGAGACACACGTGGCATGGAATCCTGGCGGCTAGGCTGATCTGGGCTTAAAAATAGGTCAGGAAAATAGGTGGGCGCAGGGGGCAGATCCTCAGGAAATTCCCAGTCCCAGGCACTAGACTAACAGATTCAGTAACCTATCAGCCAAGTGCCTGCCCCTGCCTCCAGGGGTCCGGGCACGCCCATTACCTGGGAGGCAGGTGATGGGGTGGGATAGGGGTTCCTTCCCCCCAGCATGAAGACAAGATGCCAGACCCTACCATCCACCATGTGGCCAATATGGCGCTGGGCAGACCTGGCCTCCTTACTTCAATTTCACTTGTTATAGTTTTTATATGTTATATTGATATTATTTTATTAATTTATTTATTTTGTCGGTTGTGGGGATTGAACTCTGGGCCTGGACTCTATCCCTGGGCTCTTCAGCTCAAGGCAAGTGCTCTACCGGTTGAGCCACAGCTCCACTGCTGGTTTTCTAGTGGTTTGTTGGATATAAGAGTCTCATGGACTTTCCTGCCTGAGATAGCTTTGAACCATGATGCTCAGATCTCAGCCTCTTGAATACCTAGGATTACAGGCGTGAGCCACTGGCACCTGGCTTGGTATTATTTTATTTGCAACGATGCCATCTTAGAATAGAAACAACTTAGAACAGAGACAACTGAGAATCTTCTTTCCCAATATGGATGGCTTTTATTTCTTTTACTGTTAGAGCCTGGCTAGAATCCCTACCATAATGTTGAAAGGAAGTCCTGATCTACTTGCTTCATTATTGATAAACACTGTCATCTTTACTATAGTTTTTCAATAGTTACTCTTTGATAAATTGAGAAGATTCATTTTAGTCGTTATTAAGTAGAGATTTTACAATGGATAGATTTTGGATTATGTAGCTCCTTTTGAGTTTAGATTGAGATGATCATATGTATTTCCCTTTCTAATTTGTAAGTCCAGTTAATTACATTGATTTTAATGAAAGATTTTTTTTCTCTTGATTGCAATATTAGGAATCCACTCCAGGATGATATACATGCCAGACAAGTGGTTTATTTATGAGTTACATGTTGAAACCTAGTGATTAATGTGTGTGTGTGTATGCATGCCAGTTTTAGGGTTTGAACTGTCTCTGGTAGCTGAGCTTGTCACTGAGCGATTGTGCTCAAGGCTAGTTCTCTACCACTACAGTCACCACTCTATTTCTTAGTTTGGGAGAGCAAGTTGAAGATAAAAGTCTCATGGACTTACCTGCCTGGGCTGGCGTTCTGGATTTCAATTTCCTGAGTAGGATTGAAAGCTTATGCCACTGACACGTAGCTCTAAACCTACTGATTGAATTTTCAATTTTGTGCCAAAATGTTTCTATACTGTTAGAGTAAATTACACTCAGCTAGAAAACCATGTAGACATCCAGGTAGGAAGAATAAAGGAAAGGTTTATTGCCAGTAAGGGGACCAGCAAGGCCCTCTCACCAGGTGAGAGGGAGTGAGAAATGCCTGCTATGGCCTCAGATGAGCTTTTGTAACCTCCAGGATTTAGGGGCTCTCTTTGCCTTATATGGTCATAGATATCCCAACAGGGTGCTCTTTCAAGGAAAGGGGGTAGGGGCTGATCATTTTCTACCTTTACTACATGGGCCTAGTGTTGCCTAGGGAAAGAGCATGTTAAGCCATGAGGGAGGAGGCTTCTGAGCTAACATATACTAAATACTACTTTATTAGAATAAACTCTTCTTCATCATATATTACCTTTTTAAAAAATAAAGTTGAGTTTTATTTATGTGTATTAGAGGATTATCATTTTCATATAAATGGGGAATGTTGATTCCAATTGTTTTTTTTCTTATACTGCCTTTGGTTTGCCTAGCTGGGTGGTGATGGAAATGGATTAAGTTAAAAGTACCCATTCATCTCAAAGAAATTTATAAAATCTGGCTTGATTTCTTTCTGAAATGGCTTCTAGAACTCCCTTGAAAAGTCCTCTCAGCCTGAAATTTACTTTGTAAGAGCTTGTAGCTCCTTTAGTAAGGAATTAAGACACTATTAAGACAAGTTGAGATTATATATCTCTAAGTGAACAAGATGCTTTTGTTTTTTGAGACAAGATCTCACTGTATACCTCAGGATGGCCTTGAATTTGAGATTCTCCTTGTTTTGCCTCCTGGGTGCTAGGCTTAAAAGCATGTACTATCACTCTCACAAAATATTTTGATATAAATGTACACTGGGAAATACTTCCTACAATGAAGATAATTGAAATACCCATTGTTAGGTTTTTAAAAAGAGGTAGCCAAGTAAGAACAGCAGCATGCACATGGTATTCAGGTAAGGGGTAGGTTTATTCAGTAGACCTGCTGGGACCAGGCAAGGTTGGCACTCCACGTGGCTGGGAAAGGCCTAGGGAAGAGAGAGAGAGCTGGGAGAGAGAGGAAAGAGAGAGAAAAGAGCTTGAGAAGAGCTAGACAAGAGCAGAGAGAGAGGTAGCCGAGTAAGAACAGCAGCACTCACGTGGTATTCAGGTAAGGGGTAGGTTTATTCAGTAGACCTGCTGGGACCAGGCAAGGTTGGCACTCCACATGGCTGGGAAAGGCCTGGGAATGAGAGAGAGCTGGGAAAGAGAGGAAAGAGCTTGAGAAGAGCTAGAAAAGGGCAGAGAGAGCTAGAAAAGAGCAGCGAGAGAGAGCCTCTGAGCTCGAGCTAGGCCTTATCTAGGGTATGGGCGGAGAAAGGTGTGGCCCCATCAAATTCAGATGTGACCTCAGTGGATGCAGATATGACCTCTTCCAGGTGTCCCAGTTGCCTAGGTAACGCAGATACTGGGTGGAGACTTTGGGTGGAGACTTTGCTGTGAGAAGGGTGGAGTCTGCTTGCCATCCGGGAGCCGACCTTACACCCATCATGTCACATATTTTACATTATGTGTGTATGTGTGTGTGTGTGTGTGAGAGAGAGAGAAATTAAAATCTATTATTTTACAAGTTTCAAAAATACAGTATGACATTGTTAAATATAGTCATCTTGTACATGAGATGTTCAGAAATTAATATTTTTGTGTTAATTAGGATCTTGTATTTGCTAGGCTCTTGTGCTACTTGATCTTTGTTCTTAGCCCTTAGAAATTAATATTGCATAGAAATATCTGAAACTCTACTGTTTGACTAATATTTTGCCACTTCTTCCACCCCATTCCCTAATGTGCACCCCCTACATTCTGCTTTTAAAAGTTTTTCTGTATGTTTCCCATGTGTTCGATCACACAACACTTGTTTTTGGGTGTGTGTTTGTTTTGTATAGTGCAAGGGATTTCATGTAAATCTTTCTCTAAGAAAATGCTCTACCACTGAACTCCCACTCACCACTCCCAGCATTAATCTTCACTATGCTTTCTTTATTTCCCTTACAAAACATTCTCAAAGATAATTTATGTTGTCATAAATGATAAAATCTCCTTTTCCAAGACTAAATAGTATTTCATTGTGTGTGGTTTATGTGTGTATAGTGTTCCCAAATTGTTTATGCATTTATCATTGTACCCCAGATTTGTTATCACACTTTGACTGTTGTGAACATGCTACAGTGAACTAACATATATGTATGTATATATATATATATATATATATATAATATTTATTTATTTATTTTAAATTTTGGTTGTGGGACTTGAACTCTGGGCCTGGGCACTGTCCCTCAGCTCTTGAGCTCAAGGCTAGTGCTCTACCACTTGAGCCACAGCGCCACTTTCAGTTTTCTGGTGGTTTATTGGAGATAGAAGTCTCATGGACTTTCCTGCCCGGGCTGGCTTTAAACCGCGATCCTCAAATCTCAGCCTCCTGAGTAGCTAGGATTACAGGCGTGAACCACCAGCACCTGGCTCTGAGCTTTTTTTGATCAAGGCTGGCACTCTACCACTTGAGCCACAGCTCCACTTCCAGCATTTCTGATACTTAATTGGAGATAAAGAATCTCCAAGATTCTGGGGGTTGGGAAGGTGGCTCAGTGGTAAAGCGCTTGCTTTGCATGCTTGAGTCCCTTGGTTCGATTCCTCAGCACCACATAAGCATAAAAAAGAAGCCGGAAGTGGCGCTGTGGCTCAAGTGGTAGAGTTCTAGCCTTGAGCTGAAGAGCTGAGGGACAGCGCCCAGGCCCAGAGTTCAGGCCCCATGACCAGACCCCCCAAAGAAACCAAAAAACAAAGAATCTCTAAGATTCTTTATCTCCAATTAAGTAGGCTTCGAATTACCATCTTTAGTCCTCAGCCTCTGGAGGCACAGGTACCCTGCATCTTTTGTCATTTTTTATTTTTAAATTATTTTGACAGTCGTGGGGCTTGAACTCTGGGCTTGGGTGCTGTCCCTGCACTCTTCAGCTCAAGGCTAGCATTGTACCTACTGAGCCACAGCAGCACTTCCAGTTTTCTAGTGGTTTATTGGAGATAAGAGTGAGTCTCACGGACTTCCTGCCAGATCTGGCTTTGAACCGTGATCCTCAGATCTCAGCCTCCCGAGTAGCTAGGATTACAGGCTTGAGCCACCTGTGCCCAGCTTTTTTTTTTTTTTTTGTCTGTCTTATTAACCCACTCAAACTCTTTGATTTGCCTTCATTTTGTTTCAGTATTGGTTTGGTAAAATATTGTAAAAAAATTTAAGATTTTTCTATTTTCTATATAGAGTTGAGATGGAAAAAGTGATAATTTCTTCTGAATACAGATTACTTTCCATTGTGGTTTCACTTAAGGAGTAAGAAAACTGTATCTATGTTGGAATTTGCCTTACCTGTGATAGAGATTATTTGTGTTGATTTAATTTAAGGGATAAGAGTGTTTAAATTTGTCTTGGCTTTGATTAGATACTTGCTTCAATGTAAAACCTTGTTTCTAATGCTTAGTTCTTTATATGCTAAAAGGGTTGATACATGACTGCTTTTACATAAAGTTTTTTTTTGAACTTTATTTGGTACAAGTTAGAGGTAAAGACTGATGTGTAAAGTACTGTGGTTTAAAAATGTGTAAAAAGGGGGGGGGCGGCGGGAGGATGGGAAGGGATGGAAGGGGAAACAAAGGAGGAGGCTATAATACTTGATAAGAAATGTACTCATTATCTTGCCTATGTCATTGTAACCCCTCTGTACAGTATTTTCACAATAAAAATTTTTTTAAAAATGTAAAAAGCAGAGTAAGGCCACTGCTGGTATGAAAAAGGAAGGAGAAAGGAATTTGAAATTTGGTAGATATAAGATTGATTCCTAAAGCCAGGCGCTGGTGGCTCATATCTATAATCCTAGCTACTCAGAAGGCTGAAATCTGAGGATCTTGGTTCAAAGTCAGCCCAGGCAGGAACAGCCTGGAGACTTTTATCTCCAATAAACCACAAGAAAACCAGAAGTGGTGTTGTGGCTCAGTAGGTACAGTGCTAGCCTTGAGCTCAAGAGCTGAGAGACAGCATCCAGACCCAGAGTTCAAGCCCCATGGCTGACCAAAAAAAAAAAAAGATTGATTCGTAGCAAATTTTGGAGTTCTGTATAAGTTAAATACTGCTAGATTCTTTATTATTTTGGTCTAACTGGTGCCATCTTGGCCACATGGTAGATAATAGAGAATTGGGTTTAACAGATGCTGTCTTGTCAAAGTGGTATATTATAGCAAATTTCTTTTGGAGGTGGAGTCCCATCCAATAGATGTGTCTGAATTCCTACTGGATTGAGCAGAGAAATGGAGACTCTTTACTAGCTTAGTTTCCTAACAGTATTAAATGTGTTTGAGAAAAAAGGATTCAAACTAAGTAAACTGTCTCTTTTTTTTTGTCGGCCGTGGGGCTTGAACTCTGGGCCTGGGCACTGTCCCTCAGCTCTTCAGCTCAAGACGAGCACTCTACCACTTGAGCTACAGCACCACTTCCGGTTTTCTGGTGGTTTATTGGAGATAGGAGTCTCACGGTCTCTCCTGTCCGGGCTGGCTTTGAACCCGCAATCCTCAGATCTCAGCCTCCTGAGTAGCTAGGATTACAGGTGTGAGCCACCAGCGCCCGGCAAGTAAACTGTCTTGCTAGCAAATGTTATGCCTAGGTCACAGGACCCCCACCAAGAAGACCACCAAGAATGAGACTTTACAGCTGTTTTAAGGTTTTATTTAAATGGGCTGCAGCTCGGGCCTCGTCGTATACTCCGACAAAGGAGCCTACGAGGAGAGCCCCGAGCTAAGGATTTGCAGGTCTCATAAAGGCATACAACCAGATGGTTTAGTACCACGTGTTGCTCTGGTCTGAAACAAGCAACAAATGGTCACTGCCTCAAGTACTTTAACCCTTCATTCCCCCCCTTGACTTATGGTCCTGAGACACAATCTTGTGGCTCTGGCCCAAAACTAAACTCCAACAGCTTTTGATCTTGAACGGGTATAGTTCCTCTCTGACCTTTGAGCCATACTATTAAACAACAATACCAATAACAATCATTTTTCTTTTCTTGAGACGTATGTGGAGTGGTTGGGGAGGATGTTTAGAGACTTCCCATGTTTTCTCACGGTCATCCAGGGCAAAGGGGTCAGCCGGTCTGGCGTGGGAGCAATGGATCCAAGCAGTAATGCCATCCACCTTAAGGGCAGTGGGCGTAGCCAGTAGCATCATGTAAGGTCCCTTCTACTGTGGTTCCAGAGATCTCAAGTTGTGCCTTCAAACAAACACCCAGTCCCCCCACTGGTTTAAACAAAGGGAGTTAGGAATAGAAGCAGAATCATAATGCTCTAAGCTGGGGCCACATACTCTTATGCATCAGCTGTAAATAGTCAAGCTTACACAGAAATTCAGTATTATCCAAATCAGCAAGCAATTCAGTCTGAAGGCTAGGGATAATAGGTAGAGGGTGTCCATACATTATTTCAAAATGAGTAAAGCCAAGCTGATAGGGTGAATTTCTTACTCTAAACAGGGCAAAAGGAAGGAGCGATACCCAGTCTGCGCCAGTCTCCAGTCTCCAAGGCCAATTTAGTTAAGGTTTCTTTTAGAGTCCAATTCATTCTTTCTACCTGCCCTGAACTCTGGGGTCTATAAGCACAGTGCCAATCGGTCCCCAGTGCCGCGGCTATTCCTTGACTCACTTTTGAGACGAAGGCCAGTCCATTGCCCGACCCAATAGTGGATGGGAAGCCATACCTGGGTAGGATTTCTACCAGGATCTTCTTAGCCACGACATTCGCGGTCTCATGCTTTGTTGGGTAGGCTTCAACCCATCCTGAAAAGGTGTCTACAAAAACTAGCAAATACTTATATCCAAATTTTTCAGTTTTAATTTCTGTGAAGTCTACTTCCCAATACACACCTGGCCTATCTCCACAGGGGCGAGCTCCTTTTGTGACCAGTTGATTGGGGGCATTGGTGAGCTGACAGGCTTTACAATTTTTAACAATGTCCTCAATGAGTTGATTTCCTTGCCTAACTTTTACTTCTCAGTGTTGGAGCAAGTCCTGCATTCTTCGGGTTCCCATGTGAGAGACCCGATGGATTCTTAAGAATCCCTTTGCCCAATCTTTGTGGCAAGATAAGTTTCCCCTCACCAGTTTTCCACCAGTCTTTGTTTCCTTCTCTGTCCGGGGGTTTATAGGCCATGGGAATTTTCTTTATCCACTCCAAGTCTTCTTGGGAGTACTGAGGCTCAGGAGGCAAAGCTCATGGCCCTGGGTCTACTAGAGTACTTCCGCTCTGGGCTGGAGGGCTGCCTCCTTAGCTGCCTGATCGGCCAAGTTATTTCCTTTGGTTATAGAATCAGTTCCCTTTTGATGGCCAGGCCAGTGCATAATGGCAATATTTGCTGGATCTCATATGGCCTAGATGAGGCTTAAAATTTCTTGTTTGTTTTTAATAGTCTTTCCCTCAACTGTCAGCAGCCCCCTTTCTTGGTAAATGGCTCCATGGACATGCACAGTGGCAAAAGCATACCAACTGTCTAGGTAAATGTTTTAGTCTCTTCCCTTTTCCCATTTGTAGGGCTTTTGTTAGTGCCACTAGTTCTGCTCTTTGTGCAGATGTTCCCTGGGGGAGTGCTTCTGCCCACACTATCTCAGTGTCCATGGTGACTGCTGTACCCATGTACCTTTTTCCATCTCAAATGAAACTGCTGCCATCTGTGAACCAGGTATGCTCAGCATGCAATAGTGGTGAGTCCAACATGTCTGGCCTCTTTTCCTTGGTCTGGTCTCTCTTTTCACGCTCAACTTCATGTTCTCTGTCTTTCCTTTTCTGTCTTTGCTCCTCCATCTCTCTCTTATTGTAAACCTTTTCTGCCACAGCTACTAGACCCCTAATAGACTTTTCACCAAGTCTGTCTAGAGCCTGCAACATTTGCTTTATGTCTGGTGCAGCTTGATGTATATAGGCAAACATAATCATCTGAGCCAACTCCTGGGTGGGTCTCAAGATCATTTGGGCTATATTGACTAAAAGCTTCCATGAGCCACTCAAGATAACCTGCCTGACTTTCACTTCCTCCCTGTCTAACATCATAAACCTTGGCCATATTAGTAGGTTGGTGAGCCACCGCCTTGAGACCTGCCAACAGAGCCTGGTGGTAGACGAGGAGTCGCTCCCTACCTTCAACCTTATTGTAGTCCCATGTTGGTCAGATCTCGGGAAAATGGGCAGCAATCAGGGCAGGATCCATGATGGGCACTCCTGTGGGGCCAGAGATATGTTTCCGGGCTGCCTCTCGGATACAGTCTCTCTCTTCCGTGGTAAAAAGGACCTATAAAAGCTGACTACAGTCATCGCAAGTGGGCTGATGAGTAAAGAGAATAGTTTCAAGCAAACGAATTAAATCCTGGGGTTTCTCAGAAAAGGGGGCATTTTGGGTGCGCCAATTGTATAGATCACTGGTAGAAAATGGCCAATATTGGAGTTGTGTTGACCATCCGCATCCACAGGACCTACAGTGCATAAGGGAAAAACAGCTGCACTAGAAGGGGGGCTGATCCCATGGCATCGTCGAGTGACTGGCCCCTCAGAAACTTTAAGGGCAGGTGCTGAGGGTTCGGCTGCTGGTTCTATAGCTCCCTCCTCCTCTGGATCATTTTCAGGCTCTGCAGAAGGAACCTGGGATGGGGAGTATGGGGGAGGAAACATTTCTTCTTCCAAGTTATCTCCCTGAAAAACCAGGGGGTACAATTTCTTTTCCTCTTTCTTAGTTTCTTTTTGTAGGTCTAGGGGGCTAGATGGAGTGTTGCCCATGGTTTCCAGTCCTGTCAGTCGTACAGTCCAAAAAACATTAAACAGTACAAACAAAACACATGCAGGCCTGACAGTTATGAAAAAAAAAGCTTACAAAGTGGAGATCTCCCGAATTGGTCCACTGACTCCTGTTACAGCAGGGTGGCGGGTTCCACACCCATGCCCCACAGCAGAAGGAGCAGACCCACAGTGGGAGAGTTGGGCCTCAGTTAGGAGGCCCTCTTGGTCAGTTCCACCCAACACTGAACCGACCCCCACCCCATAATTCACACGGCGAGGTTCCAACTCCCGCCCCACACGGCGGTGTTCCAAGGACCCCCCCCCTCCCTGTCCCACACGGCAGGGTTCCAAGGACCCCCACCCCACAAGAGGATCTTGGACATCTCCCAGTTCCTCCAGGGGCAAGTGCGTCCCCTTCGACAACCCTTTAGGAATCCGAGTGGCCGCCCTCACAAAGGAAAATGAAAGTAAAACAGACAAATGACAGGACAAGACAAATTAACAAAGACAGCGCTGTTTTACCTTTGGAGTCTGAGGTCTCCGGGGTCTTTGGGGGATGAGCCCCCACTAATATATTATGCCTAGATCACAGGACCCCCACCAAGAAGACTACCGAGAGTCAGACTTTACAGCTGTTTTAAGGTTTTATTTAAACAGGCTGCAGCTCGGGCCTGGTCCACTCCAACACAGCAGAGCCTAGGAGGAGAGCCCCAAGCTAAGGATTTGCAGGTCTTATAAAGGCACACAACTAGGTGGTTTAGTACCAAGTGTTGCTCTGGTCTGAAACAGGCAACAAATGGTCACTGCCTCAAGTACTTTAACCCTTCATTCCCTTCAGCATCACATAGTCTGTTACTGGCTATGCTTGGTTATCTGTCAGAGATTGTTGGCAAAAAATTGTTTTTTCTTTTTCTTGCAACACATTTGGCAAAATAATGTCATTTTGCCTCTGGAATTAAAGCAGATGATTGTTTATATTTTCTTTAAGTGCGCCTTAAAAATTGTGCACATGAGCTGGGAAGGTGGCTCAGTGGTAGAGTGCTTGCCTCGCATGCATGAGGCCCTGCGTTCAATTTCTCAGCACCACATAAGCAAAAAGAAAAAAGCCGGAAGTGGCCCTATGGCTCAAGTGGTAGAGCACTCGCCTTGAGCTGAAGAGCTGAGGGACAGCGTCCAGGCCCAGAGTTCAAGCCCCACAAGTGACACACACACACACACACACACAAAACTTGTGCACAGATGTGTGAACGTGTGTTGTGTTGTGCGTACATGTATGTGTGTCTTTGAAATATTGTTTGTTAATCTGGTATTTTAATGCATACAGCTGTTAGTGAAGTGAGGAAACTTAGTCTAATAATGTGTCACAGAGATGGGGGCCAACCATCCAGCTCCAAAGCCTAGAGGTGAGACTAGCCATCTTTTAAATTGCAGATGCCTGTCTCAGTGGGTAGAGCCAGGAGGGTCAGATTTGGGGAATATTTGGATACATTGTGTTGTCTAGCCCCAATAGAGCTTTGCTCCTAGTGCCTATGTATAATGCTTTTCTGAGGGTTGGTCTCCACCCAAATGTGTGGCTCTTGTCCTTCGGGACTGCAGGTCCTTGTGACAACTGGCTGCCTACAGACCTCTAGGGAGTCATATTTGGTGTCTCAAAATGTGGCTTCTCTATTTTCTTGTGACTGGATTTATATTTCATTAAGGTTCAACATTAATGCTGTAATAAGAGTTATCTGGGTTAGCAAAAATGTAAATCTTTGGAGGACTTAGGATCTATTTCTCTCCACGGTTAAATTTGGGGCTAAGGAGCATAAATTTAAGTAATAAAGGTTTTCTTTCACCATCTTCAAAGATATTGTCTGTTCTGTCTTCTCTCTCTAAAACTGCCCTAATTTCTCTCTCATTCAGGAATCAGGAAAGAGGGCCAGCTCATCTGAGCCTGAGGAGGGCTACGAATAAACTGGCAAGGGTCTGCTTCATCTTGGGAAGGAATCAAGGAAAGAGGTGCAGTTCATCTGAACCCTAGAAGGGGTAAGGATGAACTGGCCAAGGCTTGGTTCACTTTCGGGCCCTCGGGGACACCTGAGAAGAAGAGATTGTCTGCCCTGGGAGCTAGGGATACCCCTTGCCAGGGCATGGCAATAAGGGGGTGAGGATGAACAGGCAAAAAGGCACAGTTCATCTAGCCCAGAGACCAGCATTAAAGGCATGGTCCATAGTATGGGCCAATGTGGACCCATCTTTGCAGAGTAAGGATAAGCTGAAAAATGGAGCTCATCCAGACCCGGGGACTAGAAGGGTCTGAGGTGTGGTCCTTAAAGTTCTATCTCTTTCTTTCTTCTTACAGACAGATAGAGAAACCTAACTTGACAGTAAAAAGAGTATTATTAGAAATTATGGGATGCAGTTTAAAAAATGGAACACTTAAAAAGAAGTCAATATCTTTATGTAATTTAATTTGGTCTCAATATAAGTTGGTAAAATAAAACTTTAAGTTTCAATACTATTTTACAATTAAATACATTTCGTATAAAATGATCTGAGATTCCTCCAGTCTGTTAAGTTTGTACTCCTAGTTCAGTGTTTATCAGTCTACATGTAATGCTCCCGTTGTCCGTAATTTAAAACCAAGTGGGAAATACTGGCTTACAAAAATGTTTTCTAAGAATTAATTCAAAATGCAATTAAAAATAAGTTTAAAAAAGGATTTAGAAAGTAAAAATTGTCTTAAATATTTATTAAAAAGAAAAAAATTAAGATAAACCCAAAAGGTTCTAGTAGGTAACAGATGGCATGTGTATGTCTTAAATTTTTATAAGATAAAGATTATTATAAAATACTAGTAAAATTGGTAAATAAAGTCAAGAGGTACACTGATATAAAACCAACATCTCATTGTTTATGTCCATCTATGAAAGTAATTGTGTACTATTAAGTTTGTCACGTTTTTTTTTTTTTTGTCGGTCATGGGGCTTGAACTCTGGGCTTGGGCGCTAACCCTGCGCTCTTCAGCTCAAGGCGAGCTTTCTACAGCTTGAGCCACAGCACCACTTCTGGTTTTCTAGTGGTTTATTGGAGATAAGAGTCTCATGGACTTTCCTGCCCGTGCTGGCTTTGAACTGTGTTCCTCAGATCTCAGCCTCCTCAATAGCTAGGATAACAGGTGTGAGCCACTGGTGCCCAGCTTAAGTTTGTCAAGCTTTTAATGGATAAAACTAAGTGGTAACTAAACCAAAGTTCCTGTCTAGTTCTTTATGTCTCTTTCTCAAGGAAGTGAGCTGCATTGGATACAGAGCCATTTCAGTCATAATCAAAAATGTTCGTTTTAGTAACAGTGGTTTCAATTAATGTCCTAAAGTGCTATATCCATTTTTTTAAATATATGATTTTTTTTTTGGTCGGCCGTGGGGCTTGAACTCTGGGCCTGGGCGCTGTCCCTCAGCTCTTCAGCTCAAGGCGAACACTCTACCACTTGAGCTACAGCATCACTTCCGGTTTTCTGGTGGTTTATTGGAGATAGGAGTCTCATGGTCTCTCCTGCCCGGACTGGCTTTGAACCTCGATCCTCAAATCTCAGCCTCCTGAGTAGCTAGGATTACAGGCATGAGCCACCAATGCCCGGCTTAAATATATGATTTTTAATCCATTGCCATTTCACATCTCTCATTATGTCTGCTATAGAGTTTTTCACAGACCTTCTATAAAGTTTCCAGCAGTTTCCAGCAGGCCTAGAAAAGGACAAAAGATTTTACAAGTATGTCTGATGTAACTTTGGCCCTTAATAAGCTACAGGTAAGATCATGCTTGGGAGACTACTTTTCTAATGACCACCTGTTGCTTTTAATTGTACTAATGGCCTTTTACAAAGATTCATTGATGTAAAGCCAGTCTGGGCACAAAAAGGCCCCTGTGAGACCATGAATGCAGAGTGCTGGAAGGAGGTGCTGAAGGGCTCTCTAGCCTTGAGCTGGAGAGCTGAGGGACAGTGCTTAGGCCCTGAGTTCAAGTCTAGTGACTGACCAAGGAAGATGTCAATGAGGCATTTATCCTGGCATGGGACAAAGCAACACAGTATCTAGAAGGCAGTAAGAGATGCTGCTCAAGTGGCAGAGATGATGTCAGATCCTGGAGTCACTGCTGCTTGGCCTTTCAAAAGTTATCAGAGGTTGGTGGTCATTGGAAAATAGTTTGTAAGCATCCTTTCTAATGCCCATGTCTCAACTGTGTAATTGGGCAGAAACTTACACCCTTGCCTATCAGACAGCTATTATAGTGGATAATAAGTAGCAAGGGTTCAAATGGAGAATAATTTAAAATTAAAATCCCCAAACCCACATTTGCTGAGGACCCTAATTGATTATAAATTTTGATCTAGCACTGGCTACATAAGTTCATCTGGTTAGGAAAAGAAAATAAGGCTGGGGCTGAGGAGGTGGCTCAGTGGTAGAGTGCTAGTCTTGAGCTGAAGAGCTGAGGGACAGTGCCCAGGCCCAGAGTTCAGGCCCCACCACTGGACCCCCCCCCAAAAAAAAAAGAAGATAAGGCTGGAATGTTAGTAAATGAAAACACTTTTCTGGAGCTTCAAAGGACACCTGGCCATTTGGGCCTAATATGTGTCTATACAGATTCTAAATATGCCTTCTTGGTATTATAAATCATGGATCTGAGATCCTGTCCCTACTAAAAGCTGCCTGGGAACTTTCACAGGTAGCTGTTATGTATGGTAAAGGTCATCAAAGGTCAGGTTCCCTAATCAACCAGGGAAATGCCTTTGCAGACTGGAGTGCTGAACAGGCTGCTCTGGCCTGCAATATGGAAATGGGTTTAATCCCTTTTATGCCCAAATTTCTTCAGATCAACTTCTACTTAGTTGGAAGGGACCATACATGGTTGTTCTTAACACTGTATCAATTGTAAAATTGTTTGGCATTTCTGCGTGGATAGAACCTTTATCTCTTCAACCCTACGTTCTAGGTTTCAGATTCGTCTAGACCCAAGGATCCACAGGATGGCTCTTCCTGTAAACCTCTGGAAGGCCTGAGATGTCTCTTCAAGAAAAAGAAGGCTTCAGCAGATCACCTGAATGGTTTGAAAAAAGGCTCAATCTTTGGTGGGCATTTCCTTAAATGTCTATAAAAACCTATGTTATGCACTTTTTGATTATTATTCCCAGAGCTAAAGTGAAAATGAATTCATTTTTGTAATGGGCCCAGAATTCTTAAAGGGAGGTATTTTTGGCTAATAACACTCAAGACCACTGACTGGTATGCTACCAATGGCCCTTGAGCTGCTGGGCAGCTCCAAGAAGCACCAGATTGTTTTGTGGGACCAAACTCTGGACCTGGCTGCCCCCAGAGTGGAGAGGATGCTGTACTATAGGTTTTTCCTGGATGCAGGAGATATGGGTTCCAACTTTAACAAAGCCTGCAAATTTGCCAGCATTACAACACAGGTGTCCTAGGTCTGTTCGGATCACCTGGCCTCTGTCTTCATTCCATCTATTGGCCTAGAGGACATTATATGACATATAAAATCCTTCAACAAATATATCCAACAAGTATTTAATGATACTATTAAAGAAATTTCTTTGTTAAATTCAGAGGTACAAGTGATGAGGCAAGCGGTCCTCCAAAATAGGATGGCTTTAGACATCTTTACTCGAGCCCAAGGAGGAACCTGCCCAATTATAAAGGTTAAATGTTATATTTGTTAGCACTATGCCCACCTTTTGTCCTCAGCTCTGCCCATACCTGAGCTGCTCCCTGCCCCGGAATTCCCATCTTACAGCTGGCTATTCCTTTTCTCTGCCCAGACCCACCTGAACACCCACCTATCTGACTTCTTGCCCCAGACCCTCTTACTACCTGGATAGGGACAGATGCCATGTGTTCCCATTTGGGGAAATATGGCTCCTCTAATAAACCTTATAATAATCTTTCTTGTGTGCCTGCTTGCCTCAGGGTGGTCCCCTGGGTGGACATGAAGGATCCTTTAAATATATGTTCCAAACAACTCAAACAATGTCTTCTCATCCCTTCAGGATCTACACACTTAGATTAATACTCTATCTGACTCTGCTCTTAGCTTTAATGCACTCCTCACCTCATGGTTCTCTGGAGCCACTTAGTGGAAAAGAATTGTTGTTTACCTTGATGGTATTAATATGCGGGAGAATACCAATCTGCTGTATCTTGTATTGTTTCTATGGCTTATTATCCTTCCTAATTTCTTGTCTGGATTCCTTTCCAGTTCAGAATCAGAGGATGCTCCTAATGATATTGTAATGCCCAGAGACTTGAAGCACCTAAAAAGACCACCAGAGACCAAAGATCAATGCAAGCGGCAATGAGTCGTTTATTGATGAGCTCGAGCACGGACCCCTCTGTGCGCTGATGTCCGAGTGCAGAGAGGCCCCCTGCTCAGGGTTACAGCACCTTTTATATGTTCTTTGGTAGGGGTAAGGCCTCAGTATGTATTGGCAACGAATCAATACACCACGTGGGAAATTTAAATCATAATTCTAGCGGATGATTGGCACAGTACAAAGCGGGAAAAGGGCTGGGGCTAATAATTGGTCAGCCTAGTGAGCTATTGTGCTCTAAACTAATTAGAGGGTACTTCTAGGGTAATTTAGGAGAAGTGGTTGCCAGGTGGCCACTATCTCTGACCCCGAGGGGGGGGGAAGTGGTTGCCAGGCAGCCACTATCTCCGATCCTAGGCCCAGAGAAAGTGGTCTGGAATGTGTCAGGTACTTTGTCAGGTACTCTCTGCCAGAGGGTCGTTAATTTCAGCTCCAGATCCAGGAGTATCAGGGGCTCAAGGGCGAGTAGAATAGCAGCTGCACTCTTCAAGGTTTAGCAAGCATGTGTACAGAAGCAGAAAGGCAAGTTAAAGAAAGTACAAAATGGCAAATACTGGTCTAATACAAAATGGCAAATACAGGTCTATCTGGTTATATATATCTCACGCTACTCAATATCTGATTTCAGCATCTGATCCAATAAAAGATCTTCCCATGTCACCCCTCAATAAGACAAGGCCACTCCCTCAACTCAGCTTGAAGCAGTTACTGAAAATGGATTCCCAGAGACTGAAGTTATTTAGGGGAAAATGAGACAAGATAGCCTAGGGAAAATGGATGCCAGGGATTTAAAGATTCAAGCTTAAGGCTTGTCCATCTACTTTCCTTAGGATTAAGGGAACAAAGTCATTTTGGGGGAAATGAAGCTGGATAGACTAAAAAAATGAAGTATGGTCAGCTAACAGCAAATACAGGAGATATTCCTTCATGTACTTCCTTTAAGATTAAGGGAATAAAGTCATTTCGGGGAAAATGAAGCAAGATAACTCAAGGAAACTGAAGCCTGGTGAAGGCAATTCAGAAATATGGTATTTAGAAACTTAGAAATGCTATCTTTGCTTCAGAGAGAAACAACTGAATGCATTCTTTCCTGAGGGATACATTTCTCACCCTAGGTTTCACAACTCCTGACAGGATGCCCCAAACAGAAGGTAGCAGGGTGTCTCCTTGTTTCAAGGTTAAGGACCTGTTTTATGGCAGGATGCATTTTTATCTGGAAACTCAGAGAATAATACTAGGTGTGGTTAGAGCAAAGACAAAGCACCTAGCTTTGCATAATTTAAAGTCAGACTCCCCTGCCTTTACTCTATAAATACCCAACAGCTCTAGGAGCTACTTGCCTCTCTGGGTGTCTTCTTGTGGGTGTATCTGTCTCTCTGTGTCTGTCTTTGTGTGTGCTTGTGCTTGTGTGTGTGTGTGTGTGTGTGTTTGTGTGTCCCTATGAGAGCACCCACAGTAGAGTGCTAGAGTGTGCCCCTGACCTTCTGTTTGTCTGCTTTTTGTGTCTGCTTGTCTGTTTGTTTACTTACTCAATAAAGCTCTGCTACATTTTCTTACCATTGTGACTTGTCTAGAAATTCTTATTCTGCGATCAAAGTCAAGGACCCTAAGTGAAGAGTTCCTATATTTAAAGGGAAGCTTCACTAAACCTCACCTCCGTCTGCTGACACTACCTTCCATTGTCTTGGAAGGTAGTCTGCTTTCTTCCCTCAATGTAGAATGAAACATGTGCATAATCTGTTCAATGCATCATCTGCTTCACAGACTTCTCCAGTGTCAGTATGTAAAAAAATGTCTGACAGGATCCTGTCAGCCTTTCTGATTACCACCAAACCAGGAGGAGAAAGGAAAAAAAAATGATGCAGCCCTATCCAATATAGCATGAGGCCTGCTGAGTGAAGTGCCTGATTCAGCATCTCAAGTGAGCAATAAGCATGATGTGATTTCTGTAAAATGTAGACAGACTGAACCCTGGGTACATACCACAGTGCTTATTAAATAATGTACACCAGGTTGTGGTTTTCTTCTTTGATTTCTCCTCCCAGTTTTTCAACATTCTTTAGATAATTTTTCAACTTATTTATGAACAAGTTTTATTTTCAGCTGTGCTTTTGGAGAGAATCCAGATTAAAGCAAATTCAAATATGTTGAAATGGTTTATTCTTACTGAGATCTTTTTCCTTTAACTTAAAGCATCAATAAATGAAATTCACAATTTAAAAGTTCGTTTCAACTACTTGGGAGGTTGAAATGGGAAGGATCATGGGTCCAGGCCAGCCTGAGTAAAAAGCTCATCAACAGAGAAATGTGGAGATAGTAGAACGCACTTCATCCTCTCTCCAGGGAAAGCAAAACCAGGAAGTTTGCTGTCCAGATTGTTAGTGTTATGCTCACCTTTGGTCCTCAGCTCCACCCACACCTGGGCCCCCTCCCATTCCTGGAGTTCCCTCCACACACCTGGCCCCTCCCTCTCTCTGCCCAGACCCACCTGAACTCCCATCTACCTCACTTCCCATCTCCCAGCCTCTCCTGCTACCTGGATGGTGATGGGGACCATGTACTCCCTGTTGGGGAAATATGGCTCCTCTAACAAACCTTATAATTATCTTTCTCCTGTGCCTGCCTGCCTCTGCATGGTCCCCTGGGATGGATGCGTGGAATTCTCTTACATTGGTGGTGGCCCGTATGGGGATAGGCTCCCCAGTGGATTTGCTGCCCCCTCCACTTCGGAAGGGGGTTTGACCAGCTGCCCTGGGACCTATCCCAAGATCCTATACTCTGGTTGCCAGAGGACCACCAATGTAACTTTCTCCTGACTGAGCACTCTACCAGCCCATCCAACGCCGTTAAGTTCCACTCCTGGGTAAGTGACCAGTTTATCTGAGGTTAAGTTCCACTCCAGGGTAAATGACCAGTTTATCTGAGGTTGACCAGTTTATCTGAGGTCCCGGTTTCTGATATCAGTGGAAAGGCAACCTGAGCCTTTAGGGGCTAACTGAGCCCTACCCCCCACTGTCTGAGCAAAGTCTTGGCCAAATGTCCAGACCTAGCTGCAAGGGGCCTACCGTGGTCCAAGGACCCCCGTGGACAAAGGTGATGATGTTCTCCATCACCCCTTTTAGGAGCCAACTTGCACTGTAGAGGATGCTCTACTGGAGGTGCGTGGCTTCAGGTCACTTACCCGGGGAAGGACACTAAATTTCTTTACATTAAGGCCACCTGGGCCTTAGAGGGCTGCTGAGCCCCCATCAGTCAAATTTGGCCCCAAATTTAAAACTCCACTTCTGTGAGTTCGTGGGCAGGTAAAAGTCTCCCTCTCTCTCCTCCTCCCCTTAGACTCGGCTGGTTGCTGTTCTGAAATTAGCTTCTGGAAACCTCCCTTTTTCCTACTAAAGGTATTCACAAGTATTTCATATGCTAAATGCCTTGCTTAAGCCCTGGAAGAATGTAACCAGCAATAGCTTGTTTATACTCTTGGAAATAAACGAATGGATGTTTAAGTTTAAACTCACCCTCCCTCGCCCCCAAAAAAGGGTCAATAAGTTTGGATATTACCAAAAGTATTAAGTTCTGTAAACTCTCTAGCACTGAGCATGTGGTGGATGTGCCATCTTGGCATTGTGGTAATTCAGCTGCTGGTTTGGGCCTACTTAAACTTGATTCTGTGACCACCCCCCTCCCCCACCTGACCTGTGGCACCATTATGCTATGCCACATGTCTGTTCATGTTTTGTCTCTACTAAGTTTCTTGTTCACAAAGTTTTGCATTTTAAGCTACATGGTTCCATCATATTTAGGAAAAGTATACTGCTAAAATTTCAAAACTTTAAAACGGCTGATTTTAAAATCTAAGCGCGCTCTATAATCTGTACACAAACATGTCTGTGTCTATTTGTCTATATGTAACTGGTTATGCTTTCAAGGTTACTAAGTATTCTGCCTATTAAAGGATCTTTGTCAATGAAAGCTGTGATTTCATCTAAATTGCTTTAAAACTTTGTGACCTGACTAAGCCAAAGAAAACACAGGCAGTTTTAAAAGGCTTTTGGAAAGGAGTTAAAAAAAAGATGGTCTCCTTTGCAAAGTAAATGAAATTGGTAATTAAGTTGGCTGTGATTTATGTCATTCCTATGTCCATCTATGCTAAGAGTTAAATATTGTACCTCTGACCATGGCTAGTAAACTAAGGCTAAGGGTTTAATTCTCTGTTTTCTCCCTGTATGGGTAACCACCAATGTAAGAGAATTCCACACATCCATCCCAGGGGACCACGCAGAGGCAGGCAGGCACAGGAGAAAGATCATTATAAGGTTTATTAGAGGAGCCATATTTCCCCCAAGAGGGAGCACATGCCCCCCCCCTCACCATCCAGGTAACAGGAGGGGCTGGGGGATGGGAAGTGAGGTAGATGGGAGTTCTGGTGGGTCTGGGCAGAGAGAGGGAGGGACCAGGTGTGTGGAGGGAACTCCAGGAATGGGAGGGGGCCCAGGTGTGGGTGGAGCTGAGGACCAAAGGTGAGCAGAATACTAACATTCCCTGCTCTGTTGTTTAATAAGGATAGGGGTACCACACTGGGGGGAAAGGAGTAATGTGTAGAGGTCTTTTTATCTGGAGCTACTTCCTGCTGTCAAGGAGCGAAGTAGTCAGGGGTCTCTGCTTTGTTGCTTGGCCGGTACGGTGCAAGAAGCATCTGTTTGTCAGTTTGGTTGGCAAAGGTCCTCCTTTTTCCATGGCAACAGTTATCTAAAATGTAAGACACAATTACTAAAATGCAAAAATTGTTGTTAGTAACCCAAGACAGGAATATGTCATGGAGGGATTGATTCCCAGAAGGGGCTATCAAAGACCTGAAATTGCCTTTTCTGTCTCAGATTGTAGACATAGCAGGGTACCTGACTGACAGCATCCTGGAGGAGGGGGAGTAAGACTTTTCCTGCTTTAGGATCACAGTAACCTGAGAAGGAGATAGCAGAAATATTTAAAGGTATCAGAGCCAACGGGTGCCATGGGCTCTTTTGACTACTTCCTGCTGGCTGGGGGGCATCAAGGAGTCCCTGGAGCTGGGGTCTTTAGGGGTCTGGGTCTGCACTGGGCAAGGCAGGGCAGTGTAAGTGTTGTCTCTGGTTGTGTGTAGGAACAGGATGGCCTTGACTTGTTTCCAAGTGGTATCCTGGGCAGGAGATGTTATTCTGTTGAAAGAGACTTTAGGAAAGATCAAGCAAAAAGCTGACAAGGTGACAAGGTCAGTTAACATGGAAAACATAGGAGAACACACATTGGCCATGGGCCAGAAATGTTCTATTTGGAGTATAAAGCAAGTTGTGGCCCATTACAGGGAAGGTGGAATAACTGGACTCGGGACAAGAAGGCAAAAAGAAATTGTCTAGGGTCTTTTGGGTAACTGGGTAGGGGAGAGCATAATGGACTGGTTGGGAGTACCAGTCAGAAGCTACTATAAATACAAAAGCAAGATTGTTAACTTTCTGTCCAGTTAGAAGGTAGACAGGTATGGACATTAGGTGGGTAAGTAACTATTTCTCTTGATCTTCTGGCTCTGATTAATTTTGTTCGTTTTTTTTTTTTTTGGGTCCGGGCGTGGGGCCTGAACTCTGGGCCTTGGCGCTGTCCCTCAGCTCTTCAGCTCAAGGCTAATGCTCTACCACTTGAGTCACAGTGCCACTTCCGGCTTTTTTCTTTTTTGCTTATGTGGTGCTGAGGAATCAAACCCAGGGCCTCAAGCATGCAAGGCAAGTGCTCTACCACTGAGCTACCTTCCCAGCCCCTCTGATTAATTTTGAAAGGGCGAGCATAAAGTGACAATGAAGGACTAAGCTAACTCCATACTAAAAGCAAGCCATCATCTGTAAAACTGACCTCAGGTTAAACTAAAGGGACAAAACAGTTATTGGAAAAACCAGTTTTTGGAAAAGTTCTCAGAAAACCTACAACCGAAACTGCAATTATACCCCTAGCAACCCCAGTTAGATAAGGGTTGAGAAACACAACCTGTTACTGGAAAATGGACAGGTTTGTCAAGTTCCTGGAAAAAACAGCTGTAGAATCATAAACAGTTAAAAAATATATTGTTGCCGGGTGCCGGTGGCTCATGCCTATAATCCTAGTTACTCAGGAGGCTGAGAACTGAGGATCCAGGTTCAAAGCCAGCCCGGGCAGGAAAGACCGTGAGACTTCTTTCTCCAATAAACCACCAGAAAACCGGAAGTGGCGCTGTAGCTCAAGTGGTAGAGGGCTCGCCTTGAGCTGAAGAGCTGAGGGACAGCACTCAGACCCAGAGTTCAAGCCCCACGACCGACAAAAACAAAAACAAAAAAATATATTGTTGCCTGTATTCCTATGTTTAGTCTTATGTCTCCCAACCAATGATCTGTTTGCTATATAGGATTTAACCAATCCTGTAACTACTAAGTTGGAAAGCCCCTACCCTTACTGGAATTGATTATGCCCCTAACCAATGAGCTTACCCCAAAATTTGCCCGTGAAATGCTGACTGATTGCTGACCAATTATGTAGAAGCCTGCAAACCTTCAACCCCTCCTATTTGCTGGAAACCCTATAAGAACCCTACTGAACATGTGATCGAGGCTCACAACTCTGACCCGCTGTGTCAGTGATGATTGTGAGTCCAGACTCCAGCTTGCAAATAAATGACTCTTTTGCTGTTTGCATTGGTCGTGGTCTCTGGGGGTTGCTCGGGGGTCTCAAGTTCGAGTCTAACAACTCCATTTAGGATGTCATCTCCTCTTACTCCTCTCCATGGTTCTCCATTGTCAGGACTGACTTTGTCCTGGTAGTGTCTCAGCATCCATTGCTGGATAGCTTGTCCCAGTTGGCATTTACGGTTTGAACTCAAGGTTTGGGCACTGTCCCTGATCATTCTGTTCCAAGCGAGCACTGTACCACTTAGAGTCACAATGCCACTTTCAGCCTTGGGCTGGGTTCTTGGAGGTGAGAGTCTCAAGCCATGTCTCCTTGTTAGCTCCTTGCTGATTAGCTAGGAGATGGAGTTTTAGAGTTTTTTTTTTTTTTTTTGTCTGTCGTGGGGCATGAAATCTGGGCCTGAGCGCTGCCCCTCAGTTCTTCAGCACAAGGTGAGCACTCTACCACTTGAGCTACAGTGCCACTTCCAGTTTTGTAGTGGTTTATTGGAGATAAGAGTTTCACGGACTTTCCTGCCTGGGCTGGCTGGCTTTAAACCTCGATCCTCAGATCTCAGCCTCCTGAGTAGCTAGGATTACAGGCGTGAGCCACCGGTGCCTGGCTAGAGGGATTTTTGTGTGTGTGCCTGGGATGGCTTTGAACTGTGGCAAAAGGAGTCTTTGTTACAAAAGTTCTTTTATTTCCAATTAAAGCAACAAGGAGAACAATGAGATAGAGGTTACCTATAATTGTTAACAATTGACTAACAATTACTTGTCATTTTTTTTTTTTTAAGAAAACCCAGTAGCTGTTTTTAACCTGAGACTGATTGGCACTCTAAGTACCACCCACTGCCCCTGGGAAGCCTGTTTAAAGTGGCTTATAGACAACATGTAACCTTTAACAAATATGCACACCTTTTCTTGGGCTACAGCAGCCTAGCCTGTTTAACACCCTGGTTTATAAAAGCATTTTCTGGCTGGCAGAGGAACCTGATTTCTAGTGGCCCCAACAATGCCTACCTGGGTAGGCCTTTAGACAGATCTCAATAGGGACATAATCTCAGCTCTACAAGCTTTTGAACAGATTAATTCAACCAGCTCAAAAGTTACTGCTAATTAGGACTTTGAGCAGATACAGCGAGTTTGGGATTTACATTTTACCACCTTAGCTTTTACTGCCCACTATCACAGATGACTGGCAAGTTTTACCCAGTTAGACCAATATGGGCACTGGGCATGTTTACAAACTATCTTTCCATGACCTCCTGGCTTAATTTTTTTTGGAGGTCCAGGCTCAAGTAACTCAGAATCCGATACCACTTTTGTCATCCAAGCAATTGTTTGTAATTGCCTCTGGATGTTTTAACATTGTCCGGGTCCCCAGAGTGCTTTTTGGGATAAATGCACCTTTAGCATTTTCCTTGGTCAGTTGCTGGACTTGAACTCAGGGTTTGAGTGCTGTCCCTCAGCTCTCCAGCTCAGGGCTAGTATTTGGCCACTTTGAGCTCCAAAGCAACTTGGCTTTGAGCACACTGCAGGCAAATTAGAGATGACAATGTCATAGGGACTTTTGTCTGCCCAGGCTGATTTTGAGCTGCAGTTTCCCAGACCAATGAATTTTTACAAATGGCCACTTTTACTCCAACTAAAAGCAACAAAGATGGTCAATGCAAGTAGTTTTATAAGCATAGTTTTACCTGGAACTTATTGTTACATTTGACAAACTTGTCCTGTCTTTTACTGTGGGTCTGCTGGAAACTATTACAAAAAAACTTAAGGGCAAACTGGAATAACCCTAATTTATCTTTTTTTTAAAAAAATAAACCTTTAGGACAATTTTATCTTTTAAACTTTTGTCTGGGGGGCCAGCCAGTCCCTACAACTTCCCAAATTTTTACAAAGGGGATGCCATAATCCATTCTGTAAAGTTGCTTAATTTGCATTTAAATACCTCATTGAAGTGCTGGGCTACACTCTTTACCTCTAGGCTGCTCTGCAGGTAGCACAGTGAATGAAAAGAGTGGCCATTTTTCTGCAGTCTGAGTTACCTTTAGGAATTTACATCCAATTGTAAAATACTATAGAAATTAACTTATGTCTTTTGCTCATACACCCCTTATGGTCTAACTTGTGGGGGTTAACATTTACAGAACCAAATATCTGAAGTGACTTGTGTTTACCCTAAAGCAGGCTTTTGATCATGTGTGATGAAGCAAGGCTGGAGTCTGAGTGAGGCTGTGGCATCTCCCAGTGTGTATGGACTGTCGCACCTCTGTTGGTTACCTGCAAAATTTCTTTCTTTTTTTTTTTGGGTCTGGTCATGGGGCCTGAACTTTGGGCCTGGGCGCTGTCCCCCAGCTCTTCAGCTCAAGGCTAGCGCTCTACCACTTGAGCCAGAGCACCACTTCCGGCTTTTTTCTTTTTTTGCTTATGTGGTACTGAAGAATCAAACCCAGGGCCTTGAGCATGCAAGGCAAGTGCTCTACCACTGAGCCACCTTCCCAGACCCTACCTGCAAAATTTCTACATATACTGATTGAAGTCCTGGTTTACACTGGCTTTTGCAGGTTGGTGCCACTGGTTTAGGCAGCTGTGCCTGGGCATAGTCAGTCACTGGTCTCTTGATCTTAAAGGGAGTTGATTGGTGCACACGGGAGAAAACAGAGAATGAAACCCTTAGCCTTAGGCTCATGTACTACTGTGAAAGTTTCTCTTAATTTAAGTTTGGGAGTCTGAGTTCAGCCCCAAATTCTAGAAATAAACAAATACAACTTTGCATAATTGAGCTATTGTTGATTAGAAAGAATAACTTCCTTGTGCAAGATACATTCCTTTTTGTCTAACATGTCTTTCAATTTTCATTAAACTTTAACCCTTCAGATTATACAAATGAATGCTAGATAATTTTACCTTTCAGATTTTTATAGACTAGTAAAATTTGAAAATCCTTGATGACATTTATGCTACTACAATTTCCTGTGATTCCATCAGTAGAGAAAGTTATAAAGTACAACTTAATATAGACTATCCTAATTTTGAAGTATTCTGAACAGATTCCTTATGAAAGAAAACCCCAATGTAGAGATAGTTTCTCCTGTATTTTTCTTTATTTTAAAATTGGAGCTTATTCTTTTGGTCAGAGTGGGAAACAGGTTTAAAATGAATGTCAGAACACACCGAAGTGAGGAAACTGAGTCTAAATAATGTGACAACCATCCTAGAGCCTACCCAAGAGATGGGGGCTGTCCACCCAGCTCCAAGTCCTAGAGGTGAGCAAAGCCATCCTTTGGTCACCAGACAGAGGTGAGGATTAGTGAAGCTCTGTAGGGAGCTGCGAGAGGCCGCACCTGGAAGATGGTGCCGGCTTCCGCCCTCCGCCTTCCCGATGGCGAGTGCTCTCTGTGGTAAACAACTCCTTATATGGCTAAGGCAAAGAATCTGGCTTGCTTCCGCACAACTGAACCTATTGGTGGTTCCCACGTGGCGTATCAGGGTTGGCTACCCAGCGGGTACTTAAGGCTGTGGAGAATTCTCCCCGGGGTTGGGGTCAGAAGATTGCTCAAAGGTCCTGAATAAACTGCAGAGAGAAGAGTTCGGTGTCGCGTCTTCCTTGCTGGTCGAGGCGGTAGCGACAAAGCTCCCCTTTAAATATAGGAATTCTTCTTGACTTCAATTGCAGAATAAGGATTTCTGGACAAGTCACAATGGTAAGGAAACTTGGCAGAGCTTTATTAAGTAAACAAGCAAGAAAACAGACAGACAAAAAAGCAGACAAACAGAAGGGCAGGTGCACACTCTAGCAGAGTGTTCTCATAGGGACACAAAGACACAGGCACAGACAAAGACACAGACAAGGAGCTACCCAAAGAGACACACAGCTCCTTGGGCTGTTGGGTATCTATAGGGTAAAGGCAAGGAGTCTGGCTTTACGTTATACAAAGCTAGGTGCTTTGTCTTTTCACTTTAACAACACCTGGTACTCCAGGTAAAAATGCATCCTGCTGTTAAACAGATCCTTATCCTTGAAACAAGGAGACACCCTGCTATATGCATTATGGGGCATCCTGTCAGACAGTTGTGAATTCTTGGGTGAGAAATGCATACCTTAGGAAAGAATGCATGCAGTTGCCTCTCTTTGAAGCAAAGATAGCATTTCTAAGTGTTTAGATACCATATTTCTTAGTTGCCTATACCAGGCCTCAGTTCCAATAAGTTATCCTGCTTCACTTTGAATTGCCGATGCCTGGCTCAATGGGTTGAGCCAGGAGGCCCTGCTTTAGGGAATACATAGATTGACTGTGTTGTTTAGCCCCAGGGGAGCCCTGCTACTAGTGTTTATGTACAATGCTTTGCTGCAGCTTGGTCTCACCCAAACTTGTGGCCTTTGTCTTTAAAAGCTTGGTGCAAGCTCTGTGTAGGGATGCAGGTCTTTGTAATTGGCAAACTGCAGACTGCTAGACTCCAATAAAGACTCCAAAATTCGATGTCTCAAAATGTGGCTTTTCTATTTTTACTTGTGACAAGATTTTTATCTGATTTTAAGGTATAGTAATACAAATCTACTTTATAAGTCATACTAAAATATAACTTCTGGGCAGGACAATGGTGGCTAATGCCTCTAATCCTAACTAATCAAGACAGCCCAGACAACAGTTTGTGTAAGGTCCTCTCCTGGATGGCTAGCAGACTCCACCCTCCTTGCAGCAAAGTCTCCACCCAGTATCTGTGTTACCTAGGCAACTGGGATACCTGGAAGAGGTCACATCTGTATCCACTGAGGTCACATCTGAATTTGATGTGGCCACACTTTTCCCCCGCCCATACCCTAGATAAGGCCTAGCTCAGGCCCAGGCTCTCTCTCTGTTCTTACCTCTCTCTCTGTTCTTTTCTAGCTCTGTCTGCTCTCTCTCTGCTCTAGCTCTTTCCTCTCTTTCCCAGCTCTCTCTCATTTCCAGGCCTTTCCCAGCCACGTGGAGTGCCAACCTTGCCTGGTCCCAGCAGGTCTACTGAATAAACCTACCCCTTACCTGAATACCACGTGAGTGCTGGTGCTGTTCTTACTCGGCTACCTCTTTTAAAAACCTAACAGTTTGTAAGACACTTTTTTTTTCTTTTTTAAAATTTTTATTGTGAAAATAATGTACCAAGGGGTTACAATTACGTGGGCTAGATAATGAGTACATTTCTTATCAAGCATTGTAGACTCCTCCTTTGTTTCCCCTTCCCATCCTCCCCCTGCCCACCAATCCCCCTCCCCCGCACTAAAGTTGTAAAGTTTGTTTTCCACATAATGACTTGTACATCTCATTATTGCAATGGATCCACCTGTTTTATCTTCAGTTAACTTCCAAAAAGCAAAAAGTGGAAGTGTAGTTCAAATGTTAGAATGCCTGCCTGAGTAGAAAAAAAAAACCTAAAGAACAGTTTTCATGTGAAGTAGGACCTGAGAGGAGACTTGAGCTGGTACAGCTTCTTTCCAGACTTTGCCTTTGTTTTAGGGATTTTAGAAAAAAACCTTTAAACAAGGTTAACTAGGCCTTGGCTATAACCAGCCCAGTTCCTGGAATGGAAAGAATGCCTCTAGGTCCCCCTCCCCTTAACAACCTAACTCACCTTGATTGATGAGTTAAAGACTGACCCATAAAACAGGTTGTAATCTGGCTCCAACTGGGAAGCCATGTGCTTATGGTAAACCCTTATGGTAAACTCCTATTGGCCACCTGTGTGTGGCCACACACAATCCTTTGTGTGTGTTACGATCCCATTGGTCACTTGCGCATGACTAGGCTCTACCTCATGGATTTTGCCTTTAAAAACCAAAGAATGGGGGCCACTGGGGGTTGCAGTATCAGCTCCCCAGCCTGTGCTGCGGCCCTGGCCCTTCAGTGTGGGAACCTTCTCAATAAAGTGGCTTTTTTATTAACAACTTTGTTGTGGTTGGCTCTGTCACTCTGGACAACTGCCTGAGTAGGGATCTTCCTACTACACATGTCTTCAGTTCAAGCCAAATAAATATAAATACACAAATAATGAAGTAAAATAAAATATAACTTCTCAAAGGCAGGGATATTTTCTATGTTGAATTTGATTATTTTACATATATATATATATATATATATATATATACATATATAGAACTTGTTATATTGAGTCCTTAGAGAAATAGCCCACATGAGCTAGGTAATCAATATTTGTTGAATAAATGAGTTTATGCATATTAAATATGAAAAGAACTTAGCAGGTAAATTCACAAATATCATTGAAATATTTCTTTAGCCTGTAGAATTTAAAGCAAATTTTTACAACACAAATTTGAGTAAGGAAATTCACTTAGAAATATTTATAATCAATGAAATAATTGTTCAGTCAAGTTTCTGAGGAACTGAGGGTGTGTTTAAAGTGTTGGAGCACTTGCCTAGCAGCACAAGACTCCAGTTCAAACCATGGTATCATACAAAAAAAAAAATCTTATGTAGATTGTTAAATAAATTTAATGAAATCAGAAATGGCCAAGAGGAGGAGGGAGTCTGACTGCCATCCAGGAACAGATCTTGCAAGAAACATCAACACTTTTCAATGTTAGGTATTAACTGATAGATTTTCTTTAGGTAGGGTAAAAATTTAGAGATAATCAGATACTTAGTAAATTTTACAAAATTTAAACATTGATACAAAATATAAATACTTATTCTGTCCACAAGATGGCAGCAAAGGATTATCTTAGATTCTTACCCAATAATGTACATCATTGAAGCTGTATAAAACTGGTGGAAGATGTATGTTTTCTTTTTCTTTCTTTTTTTTTATATTGTCTTTTTTCTTTTTTTTAAATTAATTTAATTTTGTTTTATTTGTGAACATACTGTACAGAGGGGTTACAATTGCATGGGCAGGATAATGCGTACATTTCTTACCAAGCATTGCATCCTCCTCCTTTGTTTACCCTTCACATCCCTTCCCAGCCTCCCCCCTCCCCTCCCCAATCCCAATCCTTCCTTAGATGTACCATTTCATCAGCAAGGTTCATCAATGCTTAGAATTTTGTGATAGTTTATACTTGCCACCTTGCTTTCTACTCTCCACTTAAAGAACACAGTCAGCCTCGCAGAATGGTATTTTAGGTAATATATGGAGTGGTCCCATGAGGTTATAATGAAGCTAAAGCATTCCTGTGCCCTAGTGATTAATATCATTATAGTGAAGCATATGACTATGTTTGTGGAGATGCTGATGTAAAAAATATATTGCCATTGTATCAAGCAATACAATTATTTACAGTTCATGACATCTGATAGTAAGAATAAATGACACTACATCAGTTTTATTATTTGCTATTCTATTCATTGCTATTTTAAACATTGCTTCTAGTTATAAGAAAGTTTCCTGAAAAACAGTTTGTTGCTTTGTGTTTGCAGGAGCATCATACATGTGGTGCCTCTTGTATTTCTTGTTTGCTCTGATAGGTAATGTGAAGTGATTATCTGAATCACAGACATATGATGTATTCTTTGTGATGTCCAAACTAGGAAAACACCCAATGTGTCCCATTGTTAAGCAGCATTCTGATAAATCTTAAAAATCAAAACATGCTATTTCCTAATTAAAACACTTCAATAACTATAAACCATACAGAATGAAGAGCAATTAATTGCCTTAGCTTATTCATGCACTATGTGTGACAGGAACTAAGAATAGAAACACAAATTATTCATGGGTCTCTTACATTTGAGAATTATTAACTGTAAAGATATCTGGAACAGTAGTCATAACTTCAATTTCTTGTGTGTGGAGCAGGGCATACTTTCTCCTTTTATCCATTTCTTCCTTCTTAATTTTGTAATTTTGTAACGTAAATCCTTCCTGCCCTCTTCACCACCCCAAAAGCACTAGTTTTTTGAATAAAGTACTTTTTGGAACAAAGCAATTGCTTAGGGAATAGTATGGTTCGGAAATTGATAGAGTGTCGGTATCATGGTGGTTTGGACAGTTGAAGAGTAAGTCAGAGAGGAGAGGGTGGAAGGAATAGCATTTAAGACTGGACTAGCATAGTTGGGAAGCTGGTTAATAATGGGGAAATGGTGCCATATATGACAGAAACTGAAAGACTTCAGTTCCAAATGGTGCTTAAGATTCATAAGAAAACTAATGTCAAACAGTGGGATTTGGCAATAAATATTCCAAATGATGATCCCTGACAGAACTACTTTCATGGCATAACTAGTGAAAGTTTGACTGCTGGGAGTCAGAGCAATGAAGAAAGAGCAAAGAAAAGAAACATATGAATTGGTTTTATGGAAAGGTTTCCTTTAAAAAAAAAACAGTGTATAAGCACCCTCATTTCACTACATTCTCACTAATCCTTGTTCTTTCTCTTTTCTTGTCCCCTGATTTTCTTCCCTATTTTGTTCTTTCTCATATGTGCTTTCGATATTCATGGTCTTTGGGTGTCAACAAATTAGGATTATTTCTTCTATTTGTGTTAAAAAATATCATTGGCAATTTGATAGGAATTACACTAAGTTTATAGACTGCTTTGAACAACGTGATTTAAATAAAACTAGTTATTACAATTCAAGAACACACATTCTATGTTTCAATTTTTTCTATCTTAGTTTTTATCTTTTGTGTTTTATAATTTTTACTTTTTAGATTTTTTTCATTTCAATTCTTTTTTTTTTTGCGGGGGGGGGGATTGGGGGGGGGGGGGGGGGGAGGCTGGGAAGGGATGCGAAGGGGAAACAAAGGAGGAGGCTACAATACTTGATAAGAAATGTACTCATTATTTTGCCCATCTTATTGTAACCTCTCTGTAC
>NW_012267365.1:765624-766671 GCF_000151885.1 Dipodomys ordii | reverse complement strand
TTCAGCTCAAGGCTAGCGCTCTACCACTTGAGCCACAGCGCCACTTCCGGCTTTTTTTCTTTTTGCTTATGTGGTGCTGGGGAATCGAACCCAGAGCCTCAGGCATGCAAGGCAAATGCTCTACCACTGAGCCACCTTCCCAGCCCCTGTTCTTTTTTTAATATGACAGGGTCCTTATGACATAGCTCAGGCTGGCTTTAAACTTGAAATATTATTGCCTCACACTCTTTTTCTCTCTCTTTTTATTATGAAAATACCATGCAGAGGAGTTACAATTACATGGGCAAGATAATGAGTACATTTCTTATCAAGCATTGTTACATCCTCCTTTGTTTCCCCTTCCTATCCCTTCCTATATCCTGCCCCAATCACCCATCCCCCCCAAAGTTGTAAAGTTCGTTTTTCGACATAAAGACTTGTCTTGAGCACTAAGATTACAGAAATATGTCACATCGCCATGTGATCAGCCTATATTTTCCTTAATTTGTACGTCCTATACGTCCTCTACATCTTGAGCCCTGCCTCCAGCAATTTTTGCTTTAAATAATTTCTTGGATATGGTCTGGCTTTTTACAGGCATTGCCAAAGACACTGATCCTCCTTCATACATTTCCCTGACACTGCAAGTTTGTTCCACTATTCCTAGTTTATTGACATGGATTCTTTGTTCTTTTTTTTAAAACCTTGATAAGAGTGACCCCCCCTCTTCCCTTTCTATCCCTTCCTCCCTCCCTCCCCCACCTCCCCTCTCTGCTAAAGCTTAACTGGATTCCTGAAGACTCAACTATTTTCATTCATGGGCAGGTAATTGTCACCTTTTAAAAGGAATGAAGACTATTATGCTTTACTTCATCTTCCTGATATATTCCTTCCTATTTTTGAAGGCAAATGTGTATATTAGATTTTTGTCACCAAAGAAATCTTATTTATTGGGCTGGGAAGGTGGCTTAGTGGTAGAGCACTTGCCTTGCATGCATGAGGCCCTGGGTTTGATTCCTCAGCACCACATAAGCAAAAAGAAAAAAGCCGGAAGTGGCGCTGTGGCTC
>NW_012267365.1:755991-765384 GCF_000151885.1 Dipodomys ordii | reverse complement strand
AAAAAAAAAAAGAAAAGAAATCTTATTTATTAACTTCTGTTCATGTTTCCCAGTGGTAATGCTAAAATATTGTTAAACCATTTGTATGTGACTTTTTTTTTATGTCTATCATGGTCTATAACATTTATGAGTTCTATGAGCTTTGTGAAACAGTTATTTCTTCCACATTGGGTGGTATGTACATTTCTTTTGTTTTGCATAGCATCAGCTGTTCCCTCTTTCCCACTTGTTCCCTTCCTCCCATTGCTGCCATTGAGTTGCTTAGCTCATTTTGGTCAATATCCAGTGCAGCTGATGGGTCCCGCTGTTATATGTTTTTCCCCGATTCCCTCTAGTTCTGTGTTGTCTTCCTGGTTCCCTTCCGGTGTACACATATATACCATACATGTTATTTAGTAGTGATTATTTATTTAGTAGTATTTCAACCAGATGAGTGGAAGTCCTTTGTTTCTTAAGTCCTGTTAATTTTGTCATATCACCTAACATTTTGGATTTAACATCCACTTATCAGGGAGACCATGTACCATTTGTCTCTTTGCTCTTGGCTTACCTCGCTCAACATGATTTCTTCTAGCTCCATCCATTTCCCTGCAAATGCCATTATTTTGTCCTGTCTAATGGCTGCATAATATTCCATTGTGTATAGATACCACAATTTTTGGATCCATTCATCTGTGGTGGGACACCTGGGTTGTTTCCATATCCTGGCTATTGTGAACAGTGCTGCAATAAACATGGAGGTGCATGTGTCCTTGTATACTGGTTCCTGTTGTTGAGGATAGATGCCTAGATGTGGTATGACTGGGTCATAAGAGAGGTCAATATTTAGCTTTCTGAGGAGCCTCCAGACTGCTTTCCAAAGTGGTTGTATAAGTGTACATTCCCACCAGCAGTGTAATAGGGTTCCTCTTTCTCTGCATCCCCCCCAGCATTTGTAGTTGGCTGACTTGAGTATGTGGGCCATTCTCTCTGGGGTAAGGTGGTATCTCAGGGTTGTCTTTATTTGCATTTCCTTCACAACCAGGGATGGTGAACATTTCCTCATGTGTTTCTTTGCCATTTTTATCTCTTCTTCTGAGAAGTCTCTCTTTAGTTCTCTTGCCCATTTAGTAATTGGTTTGTTAGGTTTGGGAGGGATTAGTTTCTTGAGTTCTCTGTATATACTGGATATTAACCCCTTGTCTGATATACAACTGGTAAATATTTTTTTCCCAGTGAGTTGGTTGTCTTTCTAGCTTGATTGCTATAGGTTTACCTGTGCAGAAGCTTTTTATTTTAAGGTAGTCACATGTGTCCAATCTCTCTCCAACTTCTTGTGACCCTGGGACTCTGTTCAGGAAGTTCCTTCCTGTGCCTATGAGTTCAAGTGTCTCTCCTATTCTGTCCTGCAGTAGTTTCAGAGATTCAGGTTTGATATTAAGGTCTTTACTCCATTTTGAGTTGATGTTGGTGCATGGTGATAGGCTGGGATCCACTTTTAGTTTTCTGCATGTGGCTGCCCAGTTTTCCCAGCACCAGTGTTTGAAGAGGCTGTGTTTCTTCCATTGTATGTTGTATGTGACTTTTTTTTAGTATAAAATTAGACAACATAATAAAAGTAGTCATATATCTGAAAACACACAAATGAGAAGAGTCAGTATTTAAGTTAACAATAGTACTGAGTATGTAAGAACCTAGTTTTCCATTTCTTGTCAATCCTCCACCCCTGGTCCCAAATCTCTAGCTCCCAGCTATGGCATCGTCAGAATGCTGTCTGCCTAGTACTGACCACAGCTGAAGACTATCCCTGCCCCTAATGATCTCTGAGCCTTTGTAAATCAGTTTGCTTGCTTGCTAAACTGCTACCTGTGTGTGGTTCTGGATTTTATAAACCCTGCCCATTGGAGGTCGCTGCTGCTCTTAGTCCGGAGATAGTCCAGGACAAGGCAGTTGCCGGCCAGCTAATAAAGGCTCACATGGATTTCTCAAATCGAGGTCATTTCAAGTATAAATATATAATTTGGGGAATATACTAACTTCCTCCCCACAAGTAGGTTGTTATGAATTTCAATTAAAAATGTGTATTGGGAGCTGGTGCTGCTATAATCCTAGCTATTCAGGGGATTGAGATCTGAGGCTCACAGTTCAAAGCTAGCCCAAGCAGGAAAGTCTATGAAACTCTTATCTCAAATTTACCACCAGAAAACCAGATGTAGCACTGTAGCTCAAAGTGGTAGAGCACTATCTTTGAGTGAAGAAGCTCAGGGACAATGCCTAGGTCCTAAATTCAAGCCTCATGACCACTCCCCCCCCCCCCCCCCCCCCCCCCCCCCCCCGGTCCAACACACACACACCAAAAAACATATGTGTATTTGGGATGGAATTTCACCAGAAGTCAGCCTCAATCTCTAGCAATAACAGCTCTTCCTTGGATTTCCTGTCTGCAGAATTTGAACTTGCCAGCCTTACCACAAGGAATGAGGAGCTTTCTCTGGGGGAAAAAAGTGAACAGTTGCATCCTGGGAAATGTAGTCCATAGACTTGACCACGGGAGTGGGGGAGGGGAGAACGAAAGAGTGTATTGATCTCACTCTATTATGTTCGTTTTGAGACAAGGTTTCACTATGTAGCCCAGCTTGACCTTGTACTTGCTATCCATTGCTTCAGCATTTCTGAAAGGCTTTCATTTTGGCCTTGGGACCAAAAAACAGGATCCTAGGTGGGAGCGCACGGTGCATCAGCTCAGACATGTTGCATGCTGGGAATGGCAATTTGTGCGGCCCGGTTACAAGGTACAAGATGGCTTGTCTGGGCTTGGCGGGAGCCTTGGGTGTCCCACACTGCAAACCGCGATACTGGGTGAAACGTGAATTTGAGTCCTCCCTCTTCCTGCTGGTTCATGCTTGTGCGGACACTTTGACGGCTAGTGTAAGCTCCAGCCTAGAAAACCACATGGACACACAGCTACCAACAGGAAGAACAGTTCATTGCCAGCTGAGGCTGCCAAGGCCACCTCTCCCGTGGGAAAGGGAGAAATGACACCTGTCCTTTGTTTAGGGCCAAATTTATAGTCTGGGGCTAGGAGAGAGAAGGGAAGTTGCAGCTGAAAGCTAAAGATGGCACATAGCCCGGGTGGGGTCTTCTGATTTTAACAGTTACAATTGGGGCACTATCTGGGGGTAGAATGAAACATGGTTTCAGGAAGCGAAGTAGGGGAAACGGCCTGGGCTGAAGGCCAGCTGTAGTGAGGCCTGGGAAGAGTCACTGGTTTTGAGGGAGGGACTGAGGACTGAGATGGAGGGGCTGCTAACAGCTAGTGGGCCAGACTTCTTCCTCTTCTCCTTGCTTCCTGGCCCTTCCTGCTTCCAGAGCTGAAGTAGACAAGAGACCTTTTCCTCGGTTCCCAAAACGGCACTGTCAGCCATGGTTTGCCGGGCCTGCAGTGTGAGAGATGGGAAGGAGATCAAAAGGCTAAGCAAGACATTTACTACCACCTGGCCAAGGAGAATGAAGTACACAGTGCCTTCAAGCTGCTGCAGCTGTTCCAAGCATGACATGGGTGCTGATCTGTGTGTAGCCAGAATGTGGGGAGTCAAGGGTCTGGCCCTGTGGTGGCTATGGTGCCCCTATCGGGTGTGATACAGATCCAGGGGGCTATCACCCAGTTCTCTACTGTTAAAAAGATGAACCATCACTGTGAGGGCTGCCCTGCCGACCTAGTGGTATGTGATGGGGCTCTTGTCATTGGCCTCTATGATGCCGATGTGTACACGCAGGCCCAGCTCCTCCTAGCAGCTCTGAGGATCACTACACATATCTTGAACTTGGTTGGCTGCTTTGTGGCCAAGATATTCTGAGTTGCCGAAAGGAAACTCCCACGTGGTTCAGGGTAGAGGAATTATTGACACGGGGAAAGAGCAAACTTCCAGCCACACAAGATGGTATGGCAGACAAACATGGCTTATGGCCAGAGAAGAGAGATTATATGGGGGAGGGTGATGTGGGGACGTGGCCACAGAGCTGCCCTCTGAGGATCAGGAAATGACCTTAGAGACCTGGGACTGGTCCACTTCGCCCCCCCCCCCCCCAGCCCAGTGCCATTCCCCCCAAGCATGCCAGTTGTCTGGGTTACAGGTGCTGGGCGGGACTTCTAGGGTGCACAGGGAGAGGGTCAAGGGAAGGGGCCATCTCTCCTGGTCTGATCTAACAAGAGCCCAGGATGTAACTCTGCTCTACAGCCAGCTGCGAGTTTTCTTTCCCTGTGTACTTTGTGCCAAACCCAGGATCAGCAGAAACTCCAGCATCGAGGCCTTCACTGTCTGTCAGGGTTATGAATGTCCTAAAGGCTTTATGGCAGATCTGGCCAAATGCTTGCTGGACTACTTTTAGGATTCTAATCAGATGACTGGCCCTATCCGGATCATTGTACCTTTTGTGGCCTGTGGGGACTTGAATGCCTATGACTGGGACTGCAGCTACCCCCTGAATCTGAAGGATGGCTCCCAGTACAAGTACACTCCCCTCATACAGCCTCCCATCTCAGCCCCATGCCAGTAGGTATGCATATTGAAGAAGGGCAGGGTGGCTAAGGAGATCCATATCCAGGACAGTGTCATCAACAAAGTGAATGTATTTCCTCCACACATCCCTTATCACTACACTGTACTGGATCTGAAGACAGTGGAATAAATTGTTCCCCTTAACACATTAAGCTGGCAGTCAAATAGAGGATTTCACCTTTTAGGAAAAAGCAGAGTGTGTATTGATGGACTTATTTTCAAATCTCACTAATGGAGCATGGACAAAGATACCAATGTGAGCACCTGCAAAAGCCATGTGAAGATAAAACAAGGAAAGAAACCATGAGGAAATCTGACAACTTGGGTTATGACTTTTTTAGCTTGTGTTTGTATACTTCAATATCACCACAGAACTATATACACTTGTTTATGTGACTCTAGAATACCCTCCTTCCTCTGTGAAGTAAGAAATACTCACAACCCAGAGTAAAAGCCACATGAAGATAAAATGAGAAGGTCTCAGTATACAACTTAGGAAATGATACCTCACCACAAACCAATCCTATCAGGTTTTAGCTTCCAGAACTTTTCAGGTTTGATTGCAGGAGATTCATGTTGGTCATACTGAAAACAAATTCTACTCAGACCTTGACCTTGGACTTTTAGCCTTCAGAACTTTTCAGGACTGATTGCAAGAGATTCATCTTGGTCATGTATGTGGAAATTGGGCATTCGAATGTGTTGGAGACCCGAAACCTGCCTGAGAATGCTCTGGCCTCTTTCAAACACCTGATTGACAAGTAGCCGTTCTCGGAAATTCCAAGGTGCACATTTAGATAACTTCTTATAACAAACTACATTTGGCTAACCATAAATATTCCTCCAGCCCTAAGCAAACAACATTTGGCTAACCATAAAACTTCTCTTATCTCCAGCCCTAAGCAAACGGCGCCTGGCTAACCATAAATGTCTCTTAAAGAAATCACAGGAGATACCTTTAAGATGAGCACAACGGCCAAAAGGATAAGCACGACCCATCCCTGACCCCGGGACTTCTCACCCTTGCTTCTGCAAAGTTTTTTTCATTCTTTCCCTTCCCCTGTCCCTTCGGGTATATAAACCCTGCCTCACTTTAATAAAGCAGACCTTGACGCGACTCAGAACGGCTCTGTCTTTCTTAATGCGCTTGGTCTCGATCCTCTCTCGCCCCCCTTGGTTCTTTTAGGAGGTGCCCCCTCGGATCCCCCACAAAATTACCTGGCCTGCTGGACGGGTCACGAATGAAATATGGAAAATTCTGTTTGGCACATTCTTCTTTTTTAGTGGAAGGGAACTCTGCAGCTGAGAGGGGAAGAGCAGTGAGGGAAAGGCAGGGATGAAATTTGAGGTAATCTGTAGCATTAGAGGGTTCATCCATAGATTGTGCCCAACCCTATTTCAGGCTTAGTAATAACTGCTTTTGGAGTATTCAGGATGGTTTGGAGTTACCTTCTAATGCTCCACTCTAATGCCTACTTCCTCCAAGTTATCATCTTTAGAATATCTGTGCCACTATCCACTCATGCCTTGGTTCAAAGAGCAGGCATAATGCACCTAGTGGCAGTCCAAAGGAAGGATTAAATGTCTGACTATGACTACAAGATGACATAGTGATTTCAGAAAGTTGAGCTATATCCTGAATCTCAGATAGTGCCTCACCATAAAGTGCTGCTAAACACAGAAACTAGGGGCCATTGCCGTCTGGGTGTTGGTGGATAAGAATGTGAAGATATGTGTGTGGGCATACCTACTTGAAGATGTGTGAAGTTGTGTGTATGTAAACAGTGTGCTTCTGCCTTTGTGTATGTGTATGTGTAAGTGTGTGTGTATGCATTCATGCTTTGTTGACATGTGCAGATGTGGTTATATATACATAGGGCTACCACATGCATCTGTACATTTTTATGGAGATGCGGAGCAGGTGGATGAGGAACTAGACATTTATAGCATGTTTGTGACAAGTTAGGCATAACCAATTGCCTATAGTTGTGGGTGCTAGCCTGAGCATCTTGTCTCTCCGACTGCATGAGCATCCTGACACACATGTATAGACAGACAACTCGTCCTAGGTGTAGGAGGCCCAGTGGCCTAGGCTGGTGTGTCTGGTGTGTCTGCATACAGACTTTGAGTACCACTTACTCAATTATGAACATGAGTGGTACCCAAGAGTCTGTATGGGTACATACCAGATATACCATATAGAAATACATACATATGAAAACCTGTTCATGTGTATGTGTGTGCTTGTGGAGAAATTTGTCAGCCTGGCCTTGAGTGTATGTGACTTGAGTGTATATGTGCATAGGTATACATTTGACTATGGGCCTGGGGCTGGGTATGTGTAAGCATGCATCTTGTATGAACATATATGTATATATAAGTAACCAGATATGACCCTGTCCTCAGTGTCAGTGCACATGTATCTCTGCTTACCCATGAATGTATGTATATGTAAATGGAGTTAGGACTACAGGGCCAAGCATGTTTCTACCTGGTCAACTCTGAGGCCAGTGTATAGATATATGGGCATGTTTCAGGTGTGGACATAGGCCTTGGTGGCCACTGCATATATGTGTGTTTCTACTAGGGTCTGTTCATGAGTGCTTGTGTGTGCAGTGGTGCCAAGAGCTAGGATCTTGGTGCCTATGAACATGTATATTTGGATACTACATATGGCCTTCTTATAAGCATTTGTAGCTGGGAGGGTGGGATTGATGTACATATTAACTTTCAAGTTTTGAGTTTTAAGGGTATACAGAGAATGCTCTTTCTCTAGGAATCCAGGTTTCTGCAGAACCAAGGGGGTGGAATCTGGGACCATTTGGCTTGTGTCAAACCTTGTTACTTGGAACAAAGCTAAAGCTTAGAAAACACCACTACCTTTAGTCCTCTCCCCTTGAGTGAAGCACTTCTGTGGCAATCTACAGATGATGCAGCCAGATTCCAGAGGCTGTGAACCAGTGATGCTCTAGGGAAGGGGAATTCCATAAGGATGGAGATTTCCATGGAGCTTTAAGGACTGAGTTCATGATGTTTCTGTAAAAAAAAAAAAAAGTTTTAGGCCACATCAGGAAGAGACCAAGAAAATTTATTTTGGTAAAGCAAAACAAAGGGGAGATAGAAAGATAGTGTGCAACCCAGACAAGAGCATGGGCTGTTACTGTACCATAAATGCTCTAACATCACATTTATGGTGAAAATTAGGTTAGAAGTTTATCTTAAATTTACCTCATAGTAAGGGCCCCTTGATTTAACACTTGGACTATTTAGTCACTCTTGCTATTACACTTTTATCAGTTGGGGCCAGAGGTTCATTGGTCAGCTTAGTAAGTTTGGAGTATTGTGGCATTGATATTTAAGTATTTTTTTTTTTGTCTTAGGGGAGAAACACAAAGATGCAATGCCCATTTGCCTCTGATCATATAAAATAATGCATATTGAAATTGTCGGGTCTTCGTCCATCCCACAAAAGACAGACGGGGTCCTTGGAAAGGTAAGTGCATAGCTTGCCGGTTCCCTAGCCTCCCTCAGCCCAGGAGACAATCAGACACAGCAGGGAGCCAAATCCAGCAGGTAGAAAACTTTTATTAACAGAGAGCAGCCCCTTTTTAAAGACAAAAAGGGTGGGTGGCATGGTAAGGGAGGAAGAGGAACCAATCACTGTCAAGGTCACACCCTATCATTCACCTTGAGCCTTCATGGGCTGGTTAGGCACTGATCAGAAGATCAATTGGGGTCTGCCCACTCTACTCTCTCGCAGCACCGTCTTGGCTGGCCGTGTGCTCTACAGTAAATTAGGCTCTGCCCACTCAACCCCCTCTCAGAGCCATCTTTGCTGCCCATGTGCTCCACATTGAAATGAACTCCAAGAAATGGAAACAAGAGGGTTTTGTTTTTTTTGTTGTTGTTGTTTTCTTTCTGTCTTGTTTTTTCCTTTTTCTGTTTCAGGGAGGTTAAGGGAGGACAAAGAAACAGAGGAAAAGGATGAACAAATGCAGTAGTGGTGTCACTAGACATGATAAAAATGAAAATACAACTTGCATAGGAAATGGGAGGGAAAAACTGGTAGAGGGCTAGAAAGAAAAAAACTCATGACCTGAACTGTACTCCGTCTGTACATCACCTTTATAATTACAAAAAAATCATTTTTTTCAATGTCCAACATTATCAGACAAATAAACATTGCTTTTTTCCTATTTTTAATGGCCCGGTTCTGCCAAGTGCTCATTTCAAAGCAAATGCCAATTCCTAATTTGAATATTTTCCTTGCAAGATATTTTCATATCCAGAGCTTCAATAAACAAACAAACAAACAAATGTCAAACAAATAAATACTTAAATACATAAATGTGTATTTGTGAAATGTTTTGTGAAGCACAAGAAGCTAAGGAAATTACTTCTTAGATGCGTTTAAAGTAGATGAACAAATGCAGTAGTGGTGCTCACTATACATGTTGACAATGAACTTTTTAGTTAAACTTGTAGATACCTTTCATTTAGGAAGCTTTATCTTAATTTTAACATACAGTTCTCTGTAAGTTTCACAGATCTGAAATTCAAATGACAGCTATTTGATTTTTATAGAGAAGCACAACTTAATCATTAACAGTCTCATTTATGTGCCAAGTGAATACTGAATAGTGAAGCATTTAAAAGTAATTTTGTTAAGAAGGTATCTATTGCATGCTTAAAGATACATTCAAAGCATTCCAATCTCACTGTTTTGGGTTAATGAATATTTAACTTTGGATTTTATGTTATTTTATTTGTGAAGATACTGTACAGAGGGATTACAATTACATGGGCAGGATAATGCATACATTTCTTACCAAGCATTGCAGCCTCCTCCTTTTGT
>NW_012267365.1:750681-754236 GCF_000151885.1 Dipodomys ordii | reverse complement strand
TAGAGGTCCTTCACTTCTTTAGTTAAGTTAATTCCTAGGTATTTTATTTTTTGTGGGGCTATTACAAATGGAGTTGCTTTCCTAATTTCTGCCACACTTTTCTCATTGTTGGCATACAGAAAAGCCACTGATTTTTGGGGGTTAATTTTATAACCTGCTACTTTGCCAAATTAACTTTGGATTTTAATATAAGTTCAGTTTTGCCTTTTTCTGCATATAAAGTATGACAAATTTTTCATGAAAATTTTTGTGGTAATAAGTGTCATTATGCAAGTTTAGTTTGTTCATCATTTAAAGTTTTTGCTTTTTATTTTAAATTCATTTAGAATTTTCATCAATGTATATAGTTTCTTTCTTTTTTTGGGGGGGGGGTCCGGTCCTTGGGCCTAAACTCTGGGCCTGGGCACTGTCCCTCAGCTCTTCAGCTCAAGGCTAGAGCTCTACCACTTGAGCCACAGCGCCACTTTTGGCTTTTTTCTTTTTTGCTTTTGTGGTGCTGAGGAATCAAATCCAGGGCCTCAGGCATGCAAGGCAAGTCTTCTACCACTGAGCCATCTTCCCAGCCCCTGTGTATAGTTTCTTATGTGAAGTTCTTAACTAAGACTTTTAAATCTGTATAAAATAGTATTATCATTACCATTATTGAGAATGTTCTCATGATAGCTCTTTCATCAATTTGCTTGCATGAAGTTCTGTGTACATAATATTATACATCAGAATTTAATTATTTGCAAGTTTAGTTTTTCTTACTTGCACATATTCATTGTCACATATTCACCATAATTTTGTTGATTTTAAAATATATTTGTTTCTTAGAGAAATTTATATTTATATTTGTTTCTTAAATAGTCTTAGGTAATAATATAGAATAATTGCCTTCAAACAGTTTAATATTATGTTAATGTAAAAGACTGGTTTATTGTATGGTTCAAACAAGTTGAAAAACTTTTTTTTCCAAAATTCCGTGTCTTTGCAATGTTCCCAATTAAGTTTTTAGAATTTGTTGTCATATTTGTAATGTACCTTTTCTTTTTCTAAACTAAAATAAGCCAACTTAATAAAAACTTTACTTGAATAGATACTAATAAGTCACATATTTGGTCAATTATTGGTGATTCCAGATAAATACATATTTAGGCTTTGCTTGATACCTTTCAATAGCTGAGTTACTTTATTGTTTTATAATTTTAATTACATAGTACTTTTTGAATTACATAGTAGTGATAAATAGATATTTATGAGATAACTGAATGGTGAATTAATACAAAACAAATGGAACCAGGTACTGGTGGCTCATACCTGTAATCCTAGCTTCTCAGGAGGCTGAGATCTGAGGATCGTGGTTCTAGGCCAGGCAGGGCAGAAAAGTCCTTATAAGTCTCTTATCTCCAGTTAACCACTTAAATACCAGAAGTAGAGCTGTGTCTCAAAGTGGTAGAGTGCTAGCCTTGAGCAAAGGAGCTTAGGGGCAGTGCTCAGGCCCGTAGTTCAAGCCCCATGACTGGAAATAAAAACAAAAAAAACAAGTGGAGGGTATGTTTCAAGGACAGAGTAGATGTAATATTCTAAGCAAAAATTTAAATAAATATAGTTTCAAAAACAATACCCACTACTAAATCTATTACTATATCTAATATTAAAATCTACTACTAAAATCACACTTCCCATAGGTAGTATGAAAATTTCACTTATCCAAAGCCATCTGGAAACAGCATTAGAAATTAATCTCTTGGGAGTAATATCATGTAGTGTTTGAACCAATGCAGAACCTAATAGACCTTTACCAAGCCTGCTTTGTATAAATGAAGTAAATGGCAATTTTACATAGTGTTTGACAAGGGAATGTAGAAATTTAAAAATAATGTGACTAATATAGGTAGCACAATTTTCACAAAACAATCACATTTACTAATCTCTCTAACAGGAGTAATGACTTTCAAAATATATGTGATATATTTTGTGACATACAACATGTGATGTGTTTTTACATACATAGTTAAATATTTTATTCACACATCTTCTCTGGGAAAATAATTCTGTAAAATGAAAAGTGAGAAAGAGGACTAATATAATGAAAAAGAAAAGTATAAGTAACTCTTACTATATAATTAAAGTGTAAATAAGCAGGAAACATATGCTAAATGCTTTAAGATTACAGGCTTAATCGGCCCAATTCAAGTTCACATTAAAACTCAGAGCAGTTCCAAATGTTTGTTTCAAATGTATTTAAAAAACCCAAAATTTACCTGCTCTATTTTTGTGAATCCTGATAGTATTGTAAGTTCCAATGTTGCAGTTAATAAGCAATTTTTTTGTTGAACTTTTGAATACTGATTTCATAATATTTGTCATTGAAATAAAGATTTCTGAAATATAGTGGTTACTCCAAACATTGAAGTTAGTTCAATTAATACATATTTTTATATTTTATTTTTATACTTTAATAAAAGTAAAAAACATTTAAAAGACAAAACCAACTGAAATGTCTGGACATATACATATATTTAATATTGTTAAATAGGATTGCAATCTATAACAATAATATAATGCAAGTATTATTTTTTAATCATAGCTCAAAACAGGATCATTCTGCTCTTTCCAAATATTTTTTTTTGGTGATACCAGATTTAGAACTTAAGACCTTATACTTGCTCAGCTTTTCTTCTACTGGCACTTTACCACTTGAGCCACACTTCTAGCTCTGCTTATTTTTGCTGGTTAGTTTGGAGATGGAATGTCTCAGAGATTTTTGCTAGGGCTGGTTTTGAGCCACAGTGCTGCAGATCTTAGCCTCCTCAGTAGCTATGATTACAGGTGTAAGCTATTGGCAACTTGCATTTCTGTTTGTTTTATTAATTACTACACTTGACAACAAGACTTTTCTCCCTCTAGGATCTTTGCATTTAATCCTCACAAGGCAGTCATGAGTAATTAATTTTGATTATTGTAGGTTAGGAAGGTGGGGCATAAAATATTCAATTTCCTTAAGTTGTCATAGCTGTTAGATGGCAGAAATCAAATTGAAAGTCAGATATTCAGAATCCAGGGTTCAGGTACTTTATGAGTGCTCAAGTAATTTTAAATATTTTTATCACATTGCATTTTGGATCTATAAAATTAATATAACTACAGAATTAATATATAATTTTAATATATTAATATATTCTGGAGTAACATATAATTGAATTCATGATTTTTTTTTGGTGGAAATCCTTTAAAATTATCTCAGTAAGTGTTATGTTTTAGCTATAGTTTAGCTGTTCATTTTCCTGGCTTTCTTTCTTTTTGCTCTCTCTTTTTCATTTTTGGTTGTAATGAAGTTTGAATTCAGAGACTGGATTATTGGGGTTTTAATCCTGTAGAATTATAAAATTAATATGATCATAGAACTAATATATGTTTTAGTGTATTAATATATTCTGTAGTAATTTATTTAAGTGACTTGAAGATACTTTCTGGTGGAAATAATTTAAAATGATCTCAGTAAGTGTTATGTTTTAGCTATAGTTTGGTTCTTTACTCTCTCCTCCCTCCTTCCCTCCCTCCCTCCCTCCC
>NW_012267365.1:748135-750631 GCF_000151885.1 Dipodomys ordii | reverse complement strand
TGCAAGGTCCTCTCATTAATGTTTTAGACAGAGGCCCAACCTCTACTCTTACCTGTTGCTTAATAAAACAAAAAAGGGGGAGCTGTGGAGAGCTGCGGGAGCCACAACCAAAGACGGCTGCAAAAGCAACATTGTAGCTAAAATGGCAGGGCCGCGTGGTGCGGCTGCGACCTAAGATGGCGCTTGCTCCCGCCTCCCGCCTTCCGTCTTCCCCGTGACAAATGCTCTCTGTAAAAAACAACTCCTTATATGGCTATGACTTGGCTCCTAGTTTGCTTCTGTGTTTGCAGCCCTATCGGTATATGCCACATAGCGCTTCAGGATTGGCCATCCAGGAGGCTTATAACCGGAGCGCGGGGGCGGATGAGAAGGAGAAGCAGGAAGAAGAAGGAAGAAGCGGGCAGAAGAGAAGTAGGAAAAAAGAAGCTGTAAACACGGTCCTGAATAAACCGTCTGAAAGAAGAACCTGTTGTCGCGTCATCCTTGCGGGTCGAGAGGGTCGCGACACATATGTTTTATCTCAGTTGTGTGATAGGCTATGATCAGGAGGACCATGGTTCCATTTCAGGCCCATGAGTCAAAATATCCTAAATAAATTATTTAATTATTTAATTGTGTTAGGGTAATTGTTTATTTACAATAATTCTTACTCTAAGCTAATTAATTGATAATGTATCATGTTTCAATAGTTGATTGTCCCTTTGGAAATTAAAGTTATAGAATGTAAATGTCAATGAATTACTATCTAAATTATTTAATAAAATTCAGTGATTGTGTTGATTTTATGTATGTCTTTAATTGTTAATGATGACAGTATACAAATAGGTTATATTTGGTTATAATTTTTAGAAAAATAACATGTTTTAGTAGTTTTAAAAACATAAGAGAGCAAAAATTTTGTGGTGCAGTAAGAATAATTATATTGATTGGTGAAGAAAGTGTGAGTTTCAATAAAAATTGAACATATACTAACTGATAATACTCATCATATACATGGTATATATCAATATTTGATTTCACCAGAAATATAAAACAGGGGCTGGGAAGGTAGCTCAGTGGTAGAGCGCTTGCCTTGCATGCATGAGGCCCAGGGTTTGATTCCTCAGCAGTACATAAGCAAAAAGAAAAAAGCTGGAAGTGGTGCTGTGGCTCAAATGGTAGAGCGTTAGCCTTGAGCTGAAGAGCTGAGGGACAGCGCCCAGGCCCAGAGTTCAGGCCCCATGACTGGACCCCCCCCCAAAAAAAGAAATATAAAGCATACAATAGGAAGTAAAAATATGCCATATATAAAATTTGCTTTAAGCTACATAGGTTGAACATGATGTAGGTATTCAAAATGTTTACTAATTCATTAAAATTTCATTAATTTAACCAAGAAGTTGTAATGAGGACCTGCTATATTTTTATTGGATGCAAAAATGTGTTACATTTGAATATTTTGAGCATATGATATTTAAGTACATTGTATAATTCATGTTAAATTTGAAGCCTCATTGCAAAATTTTGGTAAAGTAACGAGTTGCTATGTGGTGTTCATTGCATACAAGCTTAACTACCTATAGAAGAATATTTATATAATTGTCAAATCAGCTAGATACTTTGCAAATTGGTAACCAAAGTGAAGGTTAAATTGTAATTTAATTGGGAATCATAATGCAGTTCAAAATTCATGAAAATTATTACATTTGAGATATACTGAGATGAACAATATTCAGTGTAGAGAAGCATAAAATAGATATGCAAGATGAAAAGTTATCAAAAATGGAGCAAATATTAGACATTGTAATGTTATATGTATTTACATTTTTTTATTAAGTAGTTCTACAAAGGGGTTTCAATTCCAGAGGTCAGCTTATGAGTACAGTGTAGCGTAATCTATGTCACCCCTTCCATCATTCTCCCCTATTTTTTACCATTCCATCCCTACCCTCAAGTTATACAGTTCAATTTTTACCCAATATTATGAATATAATGACTACATTTACTCACCTTCCTCCCTCCATTGTCTCTATTTCCCTGTTCTTTTCCCTTCCCCTCAAACATATTTAAGCTTCCTGGTACTCATTTTGTTAAAGGGTTCATTAGTTGCTTGTTACTCTTCCTCTAAATATAGTATGCTTTAGTCAGTTTGTTTATATTTACATGCATATAACCCTGGGTATATTATGCATGTTTGTACTTTCAATCTAACTTGAACAGATGAGAGAGAATATGTGCCATTTGTCTCTGAGCCTGAAGGACCATCAAGCCCAATGATTTACAGTACCTCATTTAAAAATAAAGAAATGATAACTTTCATTTTGTTGTTGAGAAATTTGAAATACTTTTGCTTCCAGTCCAGAAAATACAATTAAAGATTGAAGAAATTGCCAAATTCCTGTAAACAGATCAGTGAGTTTTCAAGACTGAGAGAGTGCTAGGAAGGTGGCTCAGTGGTAGAGCACTTGCCTTGCATGCCTGAGGCCCTGGGTTCGATTCCTCAGCACCACATAAGCA
>NW_012267365.1:745140-748085 GCF_000151885.1 Dipodomys ordii | reverse complement strand
CCTTCCTTCCTTCCCTCCCTCTTTTTTATTGCAGAGGTGATGTACAGAGACGTTACAGTTACATAAGTAAGGAAATGAGTACAATTGTTGTAGAATATTGTTACCCCCTTCCTTTTCTTCTGCTTTCCCTCCCTTTGACTCCCCCTTCCCAAGTTGTAAAGCTCATTTCCAACATAGTGTCTTGTGAGTATTACTGTTGTATTGGTTCATCCTATGTTCTTTGTATCACCATTTCTGTGATTTCCCTTCCTAGTCCCAAATCATATAAACTTACATATACAAGACAAAGGATACCACAAACAAGGCCATACTAAAGCTACCAGCACATCTATGTTTATCACAGCATTATTCACCATAGATAAGATATGGAACCAATCCAGATGCCCCTCAGTAGATGAATGGATCAAGAAAATGTGGTATATATACACAATGGAATTCTTTTTTTTGAGGGAATTTGTTTGTTGAGCATTAATGTTAACACTTCTAAATTAGGTAATCACTTATGAATTTGTCTTTGTCCTGTCAATGGACATAATGGAAAATATTGCACAAATCTCATGTATGGAAATAATAATTAAGAAAATATCTAAGCAACAAATATATGCTTTACATTTTAAAAATTAATCCAAACAAAATAATCTGAAGTGCTTCTCTGGCTTAGAAGTCTTAAAATGTTATATCTCATATTTTAGCTAAGATTTTTGGAATTCTGTGCCTCCATCAGAAAGAATGACATTGCCCCATTTGTTAGGAAATGGAGAGACTTGGAAAAAATTCTATTAAGTGAAGTAAGCCAGACCCAAAGAAACATAAGTCCCATGGTTTCCCTTATCTACAATAACTAGTATATGTCTAGGACAAGCAAAAGAAGTCATAAGCTATGTACATATAACCATATAATCTGATGCTAAGTGAAATGAACCCCAAGATAGGGACACAAGAGATTTTATCTTTCTTGTTGTTCTTTTTAATGTACTTATAATGTACTATCTCATTTTTTCTTGTTTGTACAACCCCTGTTGTCACTGTATTTGATTCCAGTGTCCTGCATCTTGTATATACATTTTTCTACTTTGGGGAGGGGAAGCGAAATAATAAAATGCTGAAATAAGATACAGGATGACCCATTGTAACAATGAGATGTACAAGACACTATGTTGAAAATGAATTTTACAACTTTGCGGGGGTTGGGGGGGGGTGGGAATGAGGGTGGGAGGTGGAGGAGTTGGAAAGGTAGGAACCAAAGGGATGGTAGTGGAAAAACAAAGGAGGGGGTAACAATGCTCAATAGGAAATGGACTCATTGCCTTGCTCATGTAACTGTAACCGCTCTGTACAGTATCTTTACAATAAAAAATATATATTTAAGATAAAAAACAGTGACAGCAGGGTGTACACTAAATGGGAGAAATGAAAGAAAAAAGAAATAACTGCATACAGTATACTAAAAAAAACCCTCCTGTTTCCATTATCTTGTATTTAATTTCAATTAGCTTCATTTTATAAGGTCATATGTACACAGCTATTGAGCTATTGTGATCTTCTGCTAGAACTATTCTAGACATACACTAATTATTACAAATGAGAGAAACCATGGAGCCTATTTTTCTTTGGGTCTGGCTTACTTCACTTTGTATTATTTTTTTCCAAGTCTTTCCATTTCCTTATTAATGGGGTGATGTCATTCTTCTTTACAGAAGCATAGAATTCCATTGTGTATATATACAATATTTTTTTGGTTCATTCCTTCCTTCCTTCTTTCCTTCTTTCTTTCCTTTTTTTCTGCCCAGGATTGCCTGAACTGTAATTCTTCTATTTTATGCTTCCTTCTGTAGCTGCGATGACTGATGTGTGCTACCATGTCCAACTATTTATTGAGAAGGGATCCAGTGACTTTTTGTCCAGGCTGTTTCTGATCCTCTCAATGTCTGGATATTTACTTCTTGGTACCTCATATTATAAGCATGAGTCATTGCACCTGGCTTACCTTTACTTTTAAGGACTAATAATATTGCAGATAACAAACACATATACACTGAATAAATTATGCATTACATTTTCTCAAAAACAAGAGTTCAAACTTTTAAAACTACCTTTATTGGGCTGGGAAGGTGGCTCAGTGGTAAAGCCCTTGCCTTGCATGCATGAGGCCCTGGGTTCGATTCCTCAGCACCACATAAGCAAAAAGAAAAAAGCCAGAAGTGGCTCTGTGGCTTAAGTGGTAGAGTGCTAGCCTTGAGCTGAAGAGCTGAGGGACAGCGCCCAGGCCCAGAGTTCAGACCCCACACCCAGACCCCTAAAACTACCTTTATTATATGGAGTAGATTTTTTTAAAACTTTAAACTTTTAATTCAGTTATGATTGAAGAATCACGTAAAGTTATAAAAACTATAATTGCAACAGTGATAAGAACCTGTGTATGCTTAGCTAATATTTCCTAATAGTAACAACTTGTAAAACTGTAGTATAGTATATAGAAATTAACACTAATCTAATTGCTTTATCACAATTAACATATTCCCAGTTTTACATGCTACATGATGGGGATGTAACACAGTTAAATGGTTTTATCATTATGTGAACATCATACAGTTTAGATGTATTATATGATTTATGCATGTGTATTTTATACATTATATAAATACCTATTCCTGTGGCCATAGTAAGCAAAATAGTAAGAGATTCAATTCAGCAAAAGAAAAATGTAGCAATCAAGTGATCTAAATTTGAGTTAAATAAAGCTGCTCTGACTTAATAGCACACCCCATGGCTCAAGCCTATAATTCCATCTACTCAGAAGGTGAAGATTGGTAGGACTATGGTTCAAGGCCAGCCTAGGTTCATAAGTGTGGAGAGCTGTGGGAGCTGCGACCAAAGATGGCTGCAAAAGCAATATTGTAGCTAAAATGGCAGGGCTGCGTGGTGCGGCTGCGACCTAAGATGGC
>NW_012267365.1:732265-735258 GCF_000151885.1 Dipodomys ordii | reverse complement strand
TGCCATGCAGAAGTTCTGCAATTTCATGCAATCCCATATGTCTAACCTTCATGCTTTCCCTTATTTGCAATAACTAGTATATGTCTGAGACAAGCAGAAACTGTCAGATAAGTTGATGGTAGGCGAAATGAACCCCAAGATAAGGATTCAAATGTTTTTTTTTTCTTTCTTGAGATTGTTTCTAACATATTTATAAGATGATTTCTTTGTTGCTTTGTCTGTCCCTCCCTCACAGTATAACCCCTTCTTTCACTGTATTTGATGTCAGTATAATTTGTGGCGGGGAAGGGAAAAACAGATTGTTTTAGTAGGGATACTGGTGGATCCATTGCAACAATCAGATGTACAAGATGTTAGGTCGAAAAACGAGCTTTACAACTTTTTTGGCCAGAGGGGTAGAGGTGCAGGGGGGGGGTGAGGTGGGTGGAGGGGGAGATGGGAAGGGATGGGAAGGGGAAACAAAGGAGGAGGCAACAGTGCTTGATAAGAAATGTACTCATTAACTTGCTTATGTAATTGTAACTCCTCTGTACAGTATTTTCCCAATTAAAAAATGTATATAAAAAATGAAATGGACATTCTGAGGACTGATCTCAGAACCATAAAAGGTTCAATTTCCACAATGCAAACCACAGTGAAATGCATAGCTAACAGAATAAATGAATTGGGAATAAGACTTCAGAAGTCATGAAAAATATGGAAAAAGCACACAGAACCTACCAAAGAGAAGTCCAGACATTGGCAAACTCCACTGAAAATCAAATATAAGCATAATTGGGATGGTTGAAGGGGAAGAATTTAATAGTAAATGCATCAAAAATCTTTTCAGTAAAATGATAGCTGAGAACTTTCCCACTCTTAAGAGAAAAAATCTTACCTGCATTTTTAGTTTTCAGTTGGAAACTTTAAAAGGAAAAAATGACAAGAGAGATTGAAATTGCTGCATCAAATGATTGAAATGAAAGATTGTAGGATCAATTGAAAATATGCAGAATCTGACATTTTGGAGAAAATGGAGAGGATAATGTAGCTTAAAGCTTAATAATTTAAGTTAAAACTCATAAGAGATTTGTAGGGATTATATGGAATGCAATATTAGTAATGAGAAAGTCAGAACCATTAAAACCCAATGGTGGCAGTTTGTATAGGCATTCAGTTCAGTGAGATGAGAACTAGAATTAAAGAAGAGAAGGAGATCTTGACCTAGTTACTGAAATCTTTAGTGAATGAGATTAATTGCCCCAGATGTTGGTAGATTCAAAAAAAAGGAACAAGAATTTTGCTTTACAAAACCAGGAAAAGTTTTAGTATGTAATTCTTGCCTAGGGTGATCAAGGCCTCAGATTCAATCTTCCACGCCATAAGAGAGAAAGCGAGAGGGGGTGAGAGACATAGGAATGTAAGGAAAAGAAGGAAAGAAAGAAAGGAAAGGAGGAAGGAAGAAAGAGAGAAAAGGAAGAAAGAAGAGAGGGAGAGACAGGGAGAAAAAGAGGAAGGAAAGGCAAAAGTGAGGGAAGAAGGAAAGGAAACGAAGATATTTTGTAGTAAGACTATAATGAGAATTTTAAGCTGCTCTTCTAACCATCAGCTATCTGGGACAAGGATATTACCAAGGAATACCAGGTGTGGATCTGATTACCTGGATTTCATAACTGGCCTTATCTCCTCATACATCTTCTTTTTTTGGGTCCGGTCCTGGGGCCTGAACTCGGGGACTGGGTGCTGTTCCTCAGCTCTTCAGCTCAAGGCTAGCACTCTACCACTTGAGCCACAGCGTCACTTCCGGCTTTTTTTTTCTTTTTGCTTATGTGGTGCTGAGGAATCGAACCCAAGGCCTCATGCATGCAAGGCAAGCACTCTACCACTGAGCCACCTTCCCAGCCCCATGAAATACTATTTTATACGATTATCTGCACATAGCTATAGAGCCTTTGCCAACCACTCCTTATGGATAGTACAATATCATTCTTTCTAATGGATGAGTATAATTCTACTGTGTATATATACCACATTTTCTTGATCCATTGGTCCACTGAGGGACATCTAAATTGATTCGATATCTTGGCTATGGTAAACAATGATACAATGAACATGGTACTGCTGCTGGCTTTAGTATGGCCTGGATTGTTGTCCATTGGATAAATGCCTAGGAGTGGGATTGCTGGGTCACAGGGTAGAGCTATGTTTAGTCTTTTAAGGAATTTCCATACTGCTTTCCAGAGTGGTTGAAAGAGTTTACATTTCCACTAAGAGTGTAATAGAGTTCCCTTCTGGCCACATCTATGCCAGAATTTGTTATTGTTAGTATTCCTGATAATTGCCATTCTAACTAGAATGAGGTGGAATCTCAATGTTGTTTTGATTTGCATTTCTTTATGGCCAGAGATAGTGAACATTTGTTCATTTGTCTATTGGCCATTTTTTTCATTCCTCTGAGAAGTCTCTCTTTAACTCTTTAGTCCATTTTTGCTTGGGTTGTTGAGTTGTTTTTTTTTTTTTTTTTGCCAGTTCTGGAGGCTTGGGCACTGTCCTCAAGGCTAGTGCTCTACCACTTGAGCCACAGCTCCACTTCTGGCTTTTTCTGAGTAGTTTATTGAGATAAGAGTCTCATGGCATTTACTGCTTGGGCTTGCTTCAAGCTATGATCCTCAGAGATCTACCTCTGAGAAGCTAGGATTACAGGTGTGAATCACTGGCTCCTAGCTGGGTTTTTAAGATTTTCAGGATTATTTTGGGGGATTAAATTTTTTTGAGCACTAAGTATATTTTCGATAAGAGGCTCTTGTCTAATGCATAGCTATAGAAAATTTTCTCACATTCTGAGGGCTTTCTTTTTATTTTTTTACTTTTTATTATTATTATTTTTTTTTTGGGTCCGGTCATGGGGCCTGAACTCTGGGTCTGGGTGCTGTCCCTCAGCTCTTCAGCTCAAGGCTAGCGCTCTACCACTTGAGCCACAGCACCACTTCTGGCTTTTTTCTTTTTGCTTATGT
>NW_012267365.1:730844-731309 GCF_000151885.1 Dipodomys ordii | reverse complement strand
CCCCCCCACGCCAAAGTTGTGAAGTTCCTTTTTTGACATAATGTCTTGTACATCTCATTCTCATTGTTGCAATGGGTCCACCTATATCCCTATTTAAACAAATTATACCAACATCAAATACAGTGAAAACAGAGGTTATACCATAAGGGAGGGACATACAAAGCAACAAAGAAATCATCTTATAAATATGTTAGAAATAATAGCAAGTAAGAAAAACCATTTGAGTCCTTATCTTCAGGTTCCTTTTGCCTAACATCAACTTATCTGACTGTTTCTGCTTGTCTCAGACATTTGCAAATAAGGGAAACCATGGGACTTATGTTTCTTTGGGCCTGGCTTACTTCACTTAATATAATTTTTTCCAAGTCTTTCCATATCCTAACAAATGGGGCAATGCCATTCTTTCTGATGGAAGTATAGAATTCCATTGTGTATATATACCACATTTTCTTGATCCATTCATCT
>NW_012267365.1:695100-730794 GCF_000151885.1 Dipodomys ordii | reverse complement strand
CTGAGGGGCATCTGGGTTGGTTCCATATCTTAGCCATGGCAAATAATGCTGCAATACATATAGTTGTGCTGGTAGCTTTAGTATGGTCTTGTTTGTGATCGTTTGGGTAAATGCTCTAAAGTGGGATTGTTGGGTCATAGGGGAGATCAATGTGGAGTCTTTTTTTTTTTTTTTAATTGTGAGAATACCATATAGAGGCGTTACAATTACATGGGCAAGATAACGAAGTACATTTCTTATCAAGCATTGTTGCCTCCTCTTTGTTTCCTCTTCCCTTTCCTTCCCATACTCCTCCCACTTCCTCCACCAGACCCCCCCCCAACCTGCACCAAACTTGTAAAGTTTGTTTTTCGACCTAACGACTTGTACATCTCATTGTTGCAATGGGTCCACCTGTATCCCTAGTTAAACGATTTGTTTTTGCCCTTCCCCTCTCAATGTGGAGTCATTTGAGGAACCTCCATACTACTTTCCAAAGTGGTTGAACAAGTTTACATTCCCACCAACAATGTAGTAGGGCTCCTTTCTGTCCACATCCCCTCCAGCATCTCTTGTTATTAGAGTTCTTGATTATAGCTATTCTAACTGGGGTGAGGTGTTAGCTCAGTGTTGTTTTGATTTGCATTTCTTTTATGGCTAGGGAGGTTGAGCATTTCTTTATATGTCTATTGGCCATCCTTCTTTCCTCTTCAGAGAAATTTCTCTTTAAGTCTTTAGTCCACTTATTTATTGGGCAGTTGTTTCTTTGAGGCTTTGTTGTTGGGGGGGGTTAAATTTTTTGAGTTTCAGGTATATTTTAGGTATGAGACCCTTGTCCATTGTATGGCTAGGGAAGATCTTCTCCCAATCTGTGGGCTTTCTATTGATCTTGCTAGCTATGTCCTTTGCCATGCAGACGCTCTGCAGCTTCATGAAATCCCATTTGTGCAACCTTTCTTTGCTTTATTGTGTTTCTGGGTCTCTATTAACAAAATTTTGGCCTGTGCCAAGGAGACCTAGGGTTTCTCCTATTCTGGCCTATAATGTTTTCAGGTTGTCTGCTTTGACTCTGAGGTGTTTGATCCATTTGGAGTTGATTCTGGTGCAGGGTGATACATAAGGATCTAGCTTTATTTAGTATTCTACAAGTAGTTAACCAATTTTGCCAGCACCATTTACTGAAGAGGCTTTCTTTCTTCTATTCTATTTTTTAGCTCCCTTATTGGAGATTAGATGGTCTGTAGGTTCATTTCTGGGTTTTCAATTGTATTTCATTGTTCCTGAGGTCTGTTCTTGTGCCGGTACCAAGCTGTTTTGATTACTATGGCTTTGTTGTTGAGTTTGAAATTTGGTATTGATATTCCTTCAGCACTGTTGTTTCTGTTAAGGATCATTTTTGCTTAAGGATCATCATTGTTCCATATGAATTTTTGGATTGCCTCCTTTATTTCCTTGAAGAATGAGGTTGGAATATTGATAGGTATCATATTAAATTTGTAGATAGCCTTGTGACGGATTGCCATTTTCACGATGTTGATCCATTAGCATGGGAGGTTTTTCCACTTTCTGAGTTCTGTTTGGGTTTCCTTTTTCAGGTTTTTAAAGTTTTCGTCATAGAGGTTCTTCACTTCTTTGGTTAAGTTAATTCCTAGGTATTTTATTTTTTGTGGGGCTATTACGAATGGAGTTGCTTTCTTGATTTCAGCCACACTTTTCTCATTGTTGGCATACAGAACAGTCAATGATATTTGAGGGTTAATTTTAACCCTGCTACTTTGCCAAAGTTTTAAATCAGCTTGAGTAATTTGGGAGTGGAGTCTGTGGGATTCTTTAAATACAAAATCATGTCATCTGCAAAGAGGGAGAGTTTTACTTCATCTTTTCCTATTTGGATCCCTTTTATGTGTACATCTTGTCTTATTGCTGTTGCTAGGCATTCTACTACTAAGTTGAAGAGAAGTGGAGAGAGTAGACATCCTTGTCTCATTCTTGAGTTAAGAGGAAATGGCTTTAGTTTTTCACCATTAAGTATAATGCTGGCTGTAGGTTTTTCATACACAGCCTTTATTGTATTGAGAAATGTTCCCTGGATTCCTAGTTTTTCCAGAGCCTTCATCATAAAGGGGTGTTGGATCTTGTCAAATGCTTTTTCTGCATCTATCGAGATAACCATGGGGTTCTTATCCTTACTCTTGTTGATGTGCTGAATTATATTGATTTGTGTATGTTGAATTAATTGATTTGTGTATATTGAACCAGCTTTGCATCCGTGAAATGATTCCTGTTTGATCATGGTGTATGATTTTTTTGATGAATTGTTGAAGTCAACTGGCCAAAAATTTTTTGCATCAATGTTTTTCATCAATGTTCATCAAAGAAATGTGTCTATAGTTCTCTTTCTTTGATGAGTCCCTGTCTAGTTTTGGGATGAAGGTTATGATGGTTTCATAGAATGAGTTTGGTAGTGAACTTTCTCTTTCAATTTCATTGAAGAGTTGGAGGAGTATTGGGGTGAGCTCTGCTTTGAAGGCCTTGTAGAATTGCTTGGTAAATCCACCTGGTCCTGGGCTTTTCTTGTGTGGGAGGTCTCTTATTGCTGTTTCTACTTCAGTGCTTGATATGGGCCAATTAATTTGGTTTAACTCATCTTGGTTTAGTTTCAGCATGTCAATATTTGCTAGGAAAAGGTCAATTTCTGCCCGGTTCTCAAACTTATTAGCATAAAGGTTTGAGAAGTATTCCTTTATAATGTTCTGAATCTTGGTTGTTTCTGTGGTGATGTTTCCATTCTCATTTCTGAGTTTGTTTATTTGGGTGTGTTCTCTTGTTTTTCTGATAAGATTTGCTAAGGGTCTGTCAATTTTGTTAATTTTTTCAAAGAACCAACTCTTTGTTTTATTGATTCTTTCTACAGTTTTCTTTGAATTCTAATTCGTTTAATTCTGATTTAATTTTAACTATTTCTTTCCATCTACTGGAATGAAGTTTATCTTGCTGCTCTTTTTGAAGGAGCCTCAGATGTCTCATTAAATTATTGGTTTCAGATCTCTCCAATTGGTTGATGTAGGAACTCAAAGCTATAAACTTTCCTCTGAGTACTGCTTTTACTGTGTCCCAGAGGAGCTGGTAATTTGTGTGTTAATTTTTGTTGAATAGCATGAACATTTGAATTTCCTTTCTAATCTCTTCCCTGACCCACTTGTGATTCAACAGTGTTTTGTTCAGCCTCCATGTGTTACAAAACTTTCTTTGGTGGCTTTTGGTGTTGAGTTCTAATTTTATTTCCTTGTGGTCTAAGAGAATGTAAGGTATATCTTCAATGTTTCTGAATTTTGACGTTTTCTTTGTGACCTAAAATGTAGTCTATTTTGGAAAAACTCCCATGTGCTGCTGAGAAGAACATGTATTCTGATACTTCTGGGTGAAATGTTTGGTAGATGTCTGCTAAATCTAATTGATCTATGCAGTAATTTAGATCATGACAGAACCAGTTGTTGAAGAAGCTGTTTTTCTTCCAACCTATGTTTTTGGCTACCTTATCAAAGATTGTGTGACAATATGTTTGTGGCCAGGGATACTCATAAAAAAGCAGCAGATATCATGTATGTGTGCTTTCCACTCATCTTCAATCAGACTTAAAGACTAGAAATGGGAATCCACATCCCAGCTGGCCACAGATGAATGCAGAGACACTCATCATCTTGTAGATGGCCCAAAAAACATCAAGGGAAAGGATGATTACCCCATAAAAGACATCCTCCCCCCCCCACCAAGAGAACAGGAAGGAAACCCTCCTCTATCCAAGAAGAATACCATCTTTCATAGCACTGGGCCTGCCAGAGCAGATGCCTTGCAACATGGGCTAGTAGAGGGACATTTTTCAAGAGGGCAAAGGACTCTGATATCCTTGCTCCTCTTCTCTCTAGCAGAAAACAAAAAAACCCTGCACAGTAGAAGGCAGGTCACCCAGGGAGAGACAGCTCCACCCAAGTGGAGGCAGGCTCAGGGAAAGGTGGCCCTGGTCCTCAGGAGCAAAGACAAGCTCAGCATTCCAGATATATTGCAGTTCAACCTGCAGCTAGCTGGCATCTTGGAATTCCAAACCCAAAGTTCTGCAAAAATCTCACTTGTTAAAAAAAAAAACTAGGCTATAAAAGCTGAGGGCGATTCTGAGCTTGGCTAAAAGGAAGGTCTTAGGGGCCAGCCCATCCAGGAAAAGCCACTGTTTCCAAACATGCCACAGTCCCTCCCACACGCAAGCTTGCTTGCAGAGATTTTAAGGGGCAGAAAATAGCCACCTTCTTCCACACAAAGCAACTCCCCTCTACCATTAAGTTAGGCTGGGAGGAGGTATACAAACACTCAAAATTTGTAAGGCAGAACAAAATGATTTGAGAATTCATCTGTTTACTTTGAGTTATAAGTTAGGTTCAGACAGGCCTGAGTGTGGGAATCTAGGTAACAGCAACACAGCCATATCATGAAGGCTTCTGAATCCAACTAAGTCACAAGGAAAGCTGACCACCACAAGGAAAGCAAAGACTCAAAGAGACTGAATAGTAGACACTAGGGAGACACAAGACCCCCCAAACAAATTGGAGAATTTTTTCCTTTCCCTTTTTCTTTTTAAATTAAAAATTTTTTTCATTCATCATTATTGTTCTGTTTAGTCCTAGATATATAGTCTATGGTGATTACTAAGCTTCTTTCTTCTTTGTGTGCATACTTAGGCTCTATTTTTGATTACTCAGTTTTCATTTCTCTACCAGTCTTAGTATTTTTAATTTTATTATTGCTATTTTAAATATATATAGTTTTTCTTTTTTTATTGTTTGCTATTTTTGAATCTAGGTCTTAGTTCTCTTCCTTCTGTTCCCTTCCTTTTCTTTCTTCCTCTAGTCTTCTTTGCTCTGCGTTGTATTTTTCATTATATCTCTTAATGTTTCTTTTAATTCTACTTTATCCAGTTTTCCTTTAATTCTGGTCCTTCTCTCCTTCTTCATTGTCTTGGTCCACTGATTCCCAATTGTTTGTCTCTTTCTTTCCATTTTGACTGTGTCTAAATGGCTTATCCTGTTATCCTTTTGGTTCAAGTTGTTTTATCGTTCACAAAAGGTATGTTTACTGACTACAGCTATATATGGTCTCCATTACTGAACCACAATACCCCGTCCCAAACAAAGAAAAGGAAAGGTAGATAAGAGAATACCATATATGATTTTGAACCTCTAAATTCTGAGCAATTACAGGGCTCTGAGTAGGTTTTTGTCTTAAAATTGTGTTCTGTTGTGGTATTGGATTTGCTTTTGTTTCTAAATGGGCAGAACAAACCATAGAAACACAAGAAAAATGGAAAACCAAGGAACCTCAACTCCCACTCAAAACAAACAGGCAATAGAGCAGTCAATGAAAGACCTATAGGATAGTAATCAAAATGCTTTAATAGCAATATGAATGAAAAGATTGAAAACTTTCACATGGCTATGTGTGAGGGTGACGAGACTAACCAAAGATTATTAGAGGAAGTCATGGAATCCACAAAGAGAAAGCTGAATGAATTCCAAGAAAAGGAAAAGGAGTCCAATGAAAAAATAGTCACTCAGCTAAAGGATATGAGAGAAGACACTGAAACTCAAATTAAGGAAGTAAAGACATTCAAACAAGATCTAAAACAAAGCTCAATGAAGAGATTGAAGCCATTAAAATTGACCAATTAGAAAGCAACAGATTATAAATTGTGTAAATACATACCTCAAATCATCACATTAGTAAATCCAAAACATTCAACTTGGAGATTTGTATTCTCTAAAAATTGGAGGGAGGGAGAGAGGGTGCGGGAAAGCGAGGAGAGTGAGAGAGTGAGAGACACACACTCAGGACCCCTTTAGAGGAAGATCCTCAGTTCAGAGTCATAAATTTGACTCTAGTTGCTACTGGAACTATATGTAGTAGCTGTTCCTATTAGAGATGCTGGTTTGGGGGATGAAATGGTTTTCAGCTATGTCTCCTGTGTGGGGAAAGGTCCTGGTATTGTTTTCTCAGGTGTCTCCATTGTAGAGGGATAGATTCCCTTGCTTCCTGTCAACATGAGTTTTAGGGAGAGTTGGGAGGAGTTGCAGTTTGCTGGCACAAGGACGTGGCTGTGTCCCAGGAATCTTTCCCAGGTAGCCTTGGAAGGAGTGAGAAACAGTTTGTTTTTTCTCCCCTCTTCAAATATGTTCCATCCCTCTTAGGTGGGGGATCCACTGAGGACACTTGAGGTCACCACAGGGAACTGCACCCCCAAGGGAGGGATCCCTGATGGAGTACTCACAGATTCTGGAGCCGGTGTTGAGCTGACCAGTGCAGTCTTGGTGAGGTGTCTCTGTGTCTGAATGTAACAGTCAGAAACTCTTCTTCCTATCTCCGCCCCCGCCCCCCACAACCCCATGGTGTTTCAGGTGTTTCACTCCTCTGCTATCTGGTGCAGTAGGGCCACAGCAGCAGATTTTAAGCAGGGGTCGACACAATGATTCTGACATATTCGCTTGTTTCTCTCCTTGTGTTCCCACATTGTGATTTCTTCAGTATCAGAGTGACCCTCTGTTTAAAGTTTGAATGGTAGTGGTTCAGGTGTATCATCATCACATGGGTGTACCCATGTGGGTGTACATCACCATCATCTCTTCTAGAAGGAGGCATAGGATGACCATCTTGGGAAGGCCCATCTTGACATCAGTTCACCCCACCTTGGACATTCTCATAGAATGTCCAAAGTGGTCATCAAATACCACTATAAGACCACCACAACAGAGGTTTTTATCATAAACGTTTGGGTCAAAGGCAGTGCACATCCCTTGATCGGTAACTCAGATATCAATATAAGGATAACTATGCACTATGCAGCCCTCGAATTTTCCAATTGTTTCAATATCAACACTGATGTCCATTATTTGTTCAGAAACACTGTTGTGTGGCTTTCTCCAATGCAAACCACTTTGTCAATAGAATCCTGATAGCACCTGGAAAAACTTGATTGTTGGCTGAGTGCTTTTTCAAAGTTCTTTGATTTTAACATGTTTAACACCAATAATTCCTCTTGCTGGATTATGATGAATCAGGTCTCTACTCAAAAAGTCATTTGTTTGTAGTGCTGGTAATGTAAACATTCCAATAGCATTAGATTCACTCAAGAGTTGAAGTGAGTGATGGCAAATCTGTCTCTCTGCCAAGGTGGAAGCTGATTTTCTTTAAAGTTTCTCCATTTGTTTCACCATCAACACTGATGCTCAATGCATGTTTGGAGAACTGAAACTGCATTGTTGTCTGTATAGCCTTAATATTACTGACCCACTTTCCAATCATTGCTCTAGAATTTTTGCTCTGAACCAGAATGTATAATTCAACTGTTTCATTAGTGTGTCTGTATTTTTTAAATGCTAGTTCATCTTATTTATCTCCTGAAGTGCTTTTACCAGTCACAACTGTCTTTTGATGTTCAGTTTTATTTGCTTGTATTAAAGGACACAACAATCTATAGGCAATGAACAAATAAGATGCTGGCAAGACATCCAAAATTCTATGGAAGGAGAGGTAATTGTGTCCACAGTGCTGTTACCTGGACTGCCAGGCTCCTTTCTTTATGCACTCAGTCTTTATCAATCTATATATTTTTTTGTCGGTCATCAAGCTTGAACTCTGGGCCTGGATGCTGTCCCTGCGCTCTTCAGCTCAAGGTGAGTGCTCTACTGCTTGAGCCACAGCTCCACTGCCAGTTTTCTAGTGGTTTACTGGAAATAAGAATCTCACAGACTTTCCTGCCTGGGCTAGCTTTGAACCGTGATCCTCAGATCTCAGCCTTGAGTAGCTAGGATTACAGGCATGAGCCACGGGTGCCCAGCATTAGTCTATTATATTCAATTGCCATGAGACTTGATCTCAGCATTCTTGAGATTTCTAATCTTACTTACTCCATTCTAGATCTATTCTTTGGCAAATATTTACATAGTCCATACTAAATTGTTTCTTGATATAACAATTCAAAAAGCTGCCAAAGATATCTTAGATTTAACAAGTGCAAGAACAGGTTGATTGATGTCATTAGTCACTAATCACATTATTATTATTACCATTTATTCAGTTTGGAAGACTAAATAGATATAATTTTAAGATATTTACCATTATGGAATCTTTTTAATGTTTTTCCCTTAAAAAATAATTTTATTATCATGGTGATGTACAGATGGGTTACAGTTACAAATGTAAGGTAGTGAGTATATTTCTTGTCAAACTTTCTGCTTTTCTTTCTTTTTTTCCACTAATAGGACTAAACTTTATTTCCATGTTTATTATGTTTATCATTGATGTTGAATTCATACTGCTTTTCTTCATGCTCTAAGATTTCATTGGCTGAGAAATGCTATTTTTTCTTTTAATTTTTTATTGTAAAGATACTATACAGAGGGCTACAGTTACATGAGCAAGGTAATGAGTGTACTTCCTATTGAGCATTGTTACACCCTCCATTGTTTTCCCCCTACCATCCCTTTCCTCCCTACCTTCCCCAAGGTTCATTTTTTTTAAATTGTGATTAAGTGATTACATAATTTCCCAGATTTCACAGTATTGTGGAATAATGATTATCATTTAAAGTCACAAGTTCATTCTAACTTTCCTGGAGCAAATTGTCTATCACAGTCTATAGCATGTAACGGTGTACACATATACACCATACATGTGATCAGCAGCATGGGGATATTTAGTAGTGGTTCGACCAGATGAGTGGGAGTTCTTTGTTTCTTAAGTCCTGTTAATTTTGTTGTATCACCTAACATTTTGGATTTAGCATCCACTTATCAGGGAGACCATGTACCGTTTGTCTCTTTGCTCTTGGCTTACCTCGCTAACGTGATTCTTTCTAGCTCCATCCATTTCCCTGTGAATGCCATTATTTTGTCCTTTTTAATGGCTGCATAATATTCCATTGTGTATAGATACCACAATTTTTGGATCCATTCATCTGTGGTGGGGCATCTGGGTTGTTTCCATATCCTAGCTATTGTGAACAGTGCTGCAATAAACATGGAGGTGCATGTGTCCTTGTATATTGGTTCCTGTTGTTCAGGGTAGATGAGAAATGCTATTTTTACTTTCCAGGTTTTTATTCTAATGAAAGTCTAAGGTAAGGTTCTCACAAGACAGGACTGATTCTCATGGACATTCTAGAACCAAGAACTGGACTAGAGGGAATCATTGAATTTATTTATAGCTATGTGAACTACTGAATCAATTAGGGTCAGTCTATCTAAAGCACAGGGAGATAGAAAGATCAATTATTACAGGAACATCAAGGCATTATTTCCAAGAGGAGAGAAAATAGATATTAGGAAGGCAAAACATCAATATATTTCTACCATTTCCATTGTTTCTCTCTGATGGACTGAATTTTGTCACCTTCACATTCATGTTAAAGCTCCCCCCTCACACACACAAAGTAATGGTATATTGAGAGTAGAAATTTAAGGAGATAAAAGGGTTCATGAGGCTGGAGCCTTCATGATGGGATTTATGCCCTTACAAAATGAGATGAGATGTTTTAGTTCTTTCTCTGGTTCTATTTATTTATTTAGCCAGTCCTGGGGCTTGAACTCAACACCTAAGCTTTCTTGCTCAAGGCTAGCACTCTAACACTTGAGACACAGCTCTACTACTAGTTTTATAGTAGTTAATAAGAGATGAATCTCATGGACTTTCCTGCCTGGTTAGCTTCAAACTGTGATCATCAGATCTTAGCCTCTTAAGTAGCCTCCTAAGTAGCTAAGAGGCTAGGTGCCAATGACTTTTGTCTCTGTTGCCATTTCTGTCTGTGTGTCTCTATCTAGGTGTCTCCATCTCTCTGTTCTCTTTCTGTAACTCTATCCCCCCCACTTTCCTATCTTTGTCATGATGTAAAGATACAGGAAAAAGATAATAACATACAGCAAAATGCCCAGTGAGAATCAAATCAACCAAGTGGGATCCTAATCTTGGATTTTTCAACTTGTATAACTGTGACGAATACATACAGGTTGCTTAAGTTACCCAGTCTATGAGACTTTGTTATAGAAGTCAGGCATCTTCTCACAGTAGTCTCTATACATCAGACAATATGCTTATTTTTGAAACTCAAGCTATATTTTGTAACTATATTTAAAAGACCTGTTTATGGTCTTATTTAGTGTAGATTCCAAATACTCTTAAACTGCTACAAGGCTACCTTTGATCTGGAACCTGCCTATCCTTCAGCCTTATGCCATTTTATTCCTCACACTCTGTACTTAGATGAAAATGTTTCCATAAGAAAAGTATTTCCAATCTTTGTCCATTAACATTGCTGTACCCTCTGCCTAGAAATCTTCTGCCTGTTTTTACTATTATAATATCTCTTACCTTGCATATCTCAGCTCAAATATCACTTCCCCTGTCTCTATGTATCTTCACATTCATGTTTTGTTTAATTAAAACACCATTTATCTGGCTTGCATTTCTTCTCACAAGCTCTGAATATTGTTATTGATTTTTCCCTGAAGTGGAACACAAACTGTATAAGTAGATGGACTATATTTGTGTTTCTCATCCTAAACCCAGATCCTACCACAGGTCTCTCTGTTTCTACATTTTGAATAGAATTCTTAACAGATTCTGACACTTAGACACATCTAATAAACATTAAGATATATGTAAACATTAACTTTACAGAAGGAATCTCTAGTAGGTGTTGGTGGCATGTGATGATTGGCCACCAATGCTTCTCTTCAATGGATCATCTGCCTTTTTAAGTCTTAGAAGAAGATGAAGGGGCTTCTATATGAAAGGCTTAGTGGATTGTGATTGCCTAAATATTTCTACAAACCTTTCTTAATTATGGCAAAATTTTTGGGCTTCTCTTCCTAGAAGCACACAATAAAAGAAATGGACTTAGGTATTTTTAATAAAATATTTTTTATTTTAAATGAATTTAACAGTAAAAGAATACATATTTCATGAACTGCACAATTTCTTCAGTATTAACATTTTTGAAATACAAGAAAAAGGCAACAAACATTAAAGTTATTTACAAAATAGCTATAGCACGTTTTTGCAAAACTCTAATATTTATTTAGATGTAAACAGACAAATATATGAGGTAAGGGAAGAGACTATAGCTCATTAAAATGTGATTAAATTAGTGATTTATATTAATATATATATTATGCAGAATATTATTTTTGGTGACTTATAAAACAAGGACATATGCAAACATATTTACATTATTTTTGGTCCTTAAATAATAATTACATATGCATGTAAACAGGAAGAGAACAGTGCTGTGTATGTGAGCTTTTATAATGTGAATGAAAAGTACAAAAATATGCACTGAGGTTAGATCACTGCGCTTTTTTTCAAGCACTTCTTTTATAGGGAATGAGTACACCATATGTCACTGCATTTGTCATGCTGGTTTATTTCCCCTTAGTATATTTACATGATGTCTGAGTTTACATTCTATAATATATTCAAAACATATTTTAAAGCTATTTTCATCTTTATATGAATCTTATTTCTCTGACTATATCATTTGCTGACAATGGTAAGGAAATATTGCATGTCAATAAACTGTAACTTTGACAGTGCCAAAGAGAACTATTCAAATGTTCCTCTTCACACTGCAGGGTGCTTATTTCTCATGTCTCAGGAGACTGATGTCTGTAATAATGTCACGAAACCTTCTATTTACAAAGGATCATATCCTCTGTGCCTTCCTAGTCAGTTGTGTCCATATGTTCAGCTTTTAACTAGATTTGTTTGGCATTCTTAATTTCTTTTATTTTTCTTTGTATCTTGATCAATATTTCTCTACTAACATTAAAGTAGATCGAAATATGTAGTGTTTTGAATTATTTCTCTCAATCTTTTAGTGCACTGACTGGTACAATCAAGCAATTGTTCCATTTAATTGTGAGTCTGGTTTTATTTCCTATATTCAATTCAGTCAATACTGCAGGAATTAAAAAGAATCTATTAAGGTGGGTGCTGGTGGCTCATGCTTGTAAACCTAGCTACTCAGGCGGCTAAGCTCTGAGGATCATGGTTGTAAAACCAGTCAAGCCAGGAAGACTGTGAGATCTCTGGGAATGGAGTCATGGCTCAGAGGTAGAATGCTAGCTTTAAGCAAAGCTCAGTGACAGTGCTCACATCCTGAGTTCAAGCTCTGGTCTCTGGTCTCTCTCTGTCTCCCTCTGTCTCCCTCCGCGCACACACACAAGAACCTACCGTTTTTTTTTTTTTTTTCATGTATTTAGCATTAGGCTTGATAAATAACACGTGTTTCCAACCAATTCTATCTTCAAGTTATCTAGGAAACTCATTTCTATTTCTTATTTTCCACTATTTCAATCCATTAAACATTTCAGTTCTTGCATTGCTATATTGTTTATAAGAATTAACAAATCTACTTCTGGTATATTTATTTTAATCCATTTTAGATGTTACTGTGAGATGTTTCTAAGCTATAGTTCTTATTTCAGGATGCTTTTGTTTAATTTATACTGCCTTGTCATTGCCTGTCATAGTTGATTCTGAGAAAGGGACAATACATTTAGATGAAGTCTCATGATAATACACTAGGATGTGTTATGAAAGAATATACACACATAGAATTTATTAAAAGTCCATTTATATTATAACAATGGAGAATATGCATTTTATAAACATGAGAATAAATATAAAGATTCTGTGTGTTTTTCTAAAACAGAAACATGATTTTTAATAGTTGGAAACCATTGCTCTAAAGAATGAAGTCCAGGCCGGGTACTGGTGGCTCACGCTTGTAATCCTAGTTACTCAGGAGACTGAGATCTGAAGATCTAGGTTCAAAGCCAGCCCTGGCAGGAAACTCCGTGAGACTCTTATCTCCAATAAACCACTAGAAAACCGGAAATGGCGTTGTGGCTCAAGCGGTAGAGCACTCACCTTGAGCGGAAGAGCACAGCGCAGGGACAGCGCTCAGGCCCAGAGTTCAAGCCCCACGGCTGACCAAAAAAAAAGAATGAAGTCCAGGGTACCTGGTCAGGTATTCACTGACTCTATACGTTTATTTAACTATGTCTATCTATAGTGTTTATTATAATGATATTAAAATACATTTACCACCGAAATTTCCAAAGATTTATTTTGGCTCAAGTTTTCAGTCCATGATTGATAGGCTTCTTTGCTTTGGTCTTGTGGTGAAAGACATCATGACAGGTTTTGTGTGTGTGTGATGGAGCAAACCATTTACCTCATGTCCATGAAATGAAAAAGTGGAGGAGGACAGGGTCAGCAGCTCTCAATCCTACTTTCTACAAGTTCTCACCTCCTCCAGGCGTTAACAAGCCTCTGCAGTATCACCTTGGTGAAGTCTTTAACAATGACCTTTAAGGGACATTTAAGATCCAAATCATAGCAACTAGAATACTACTGTAAAAAAATTTCTAGCTGAATTAGTTCAATGTTAATTCCTTTGTGTGTACTTTAATAGTTAGAATATCTTTGATTATAAATAACAAGAACCATCCCAACTGCTGTAAATTACTGTAGAAAATTTATAAGCATACGGAGCTGAAAAGTTAAGATAAAGTTTCATGTACAAAGCTTAGGATCTAAGGCTTCTTATCCATGACTATCTTAGGCCTTCATTCTAATAAGTGACTTTAGTCCTCAGGTAGGCTTCCTGTATGGGTAGATAATGTTGCAACAATTCTCAGCCTTCATTATCATTCCACATCAGATAGAGAAGAAAGTATGCTTGCACTTGTGCTACTCAAGCACCTCCAATAAAAGACCTTGATTCATTCTGAAGCAGCATAAGTCAAAGTTCACCAATGTGGCAGGAGAAGTGTCAGAGTACCTGCTAAGGTGATGAGCCTACCTCTGAGTTCAGTTAGTAAGAGTGATCTCTTCTGAGGACGTTAGGCTATTAATTTCCTGACTATTTCTTATTAAGGATAAAACAATTTTTAAAGAATGGCAAATTACAATGTTCTCTATAAACTTTAAATCATTTAATGTTAACAAGTGCACTGTTACTTACAATGATAATTTATTTATATATCTTTAATCACTCTTTTCCTTTTCATTACGGCATATTTCTTTTATACTTCTAGCTTGTAAGCTGTTAAGGAAGAAATTTTCCCATCTGATAAATGTTTGATGCAGTTTTTGTTATGTTTTCTAATGTCTAGCACAGTGCTTTTAAGATGAATTAATGAAGACATAAATGAAGAAATAAATCCACAATAGAATAATTATACACCATTTTTGTCCTTGGAATATGGGTTCCTTTTTTAAAAGAGTTTTTAAGCACAATTTAATAGACACATTCAGATGTGTGGAAGATTCATGAATTAGAGAATTACTGAATGCAATTAATCCAAAGACTCCTTAAATTTCAGCAGTTTATTTTTTTCTTGAATATATGATCCTTTCCAGTAGAGGATGTTTTTTAAACTGTTTCTGCTCAACTATATATCTTTTGTAATCTACAATTTGGTGACAGAAAAATAATTTCCTAGGAAGGAAAAAGAAAAGTGATTGAGATAGATGCATACCAGCCTGTCAAAGATGTCTTTCTGTATAAGGAGACTTGACCTTGTACAACTCATGCATTTAAATGAATAAAATCAATTAAAATTATTATTAGACAAATTAGTTGATCTTCATTTAAAAAGTTTAATTACATGAATATAATTTATATAATTTTAAGATTCCAAATTCACTTCGGACAATTTCATTTTACCTAGTTAATGAAAATTATTTTTACATAAATTTTACCAAACTTATCAGAAATTTCTCAAAAAAGTTTTATTCAAGCATTCAATATACATGCTTTTGCTATAAGACATGTTAAGAATTTATGGAAATAAGGCAAGTATGTCACTTTAATTTTGCTTTGGTTTGTGTGTATGTGATTGGGGCTTCCAAGACATTTACAATGCTTTGTTATATTAGTATATGTGAAATGAATTAATATATAAATGAATAAATAAAATGTATGACAGAATGATTGTATAAAATCTTTTCCTCTGAAATGTAGGTTTCTTTTTGTTAGAATATTTCAAGAATAGTTTAGTCAAAGATTCATGTCTGATTCTCCACAGATATAATGTAGCTAAGATAGATGATCATACATCAGTCATATCCTCTTAGTGTGCCTCTACTTCCACCTATGGCAACTAATGAATTTATTTTTTAAATTTGGTATTTGTGGTCCCTCTAATTCTTCTTGGAAAAATCTAAGATTTTCATGGCCCACCATTTCCCATGGATCCTGTCTTTGAGTGTAAGGGTATTGGTAAAAAATATGCATGGCTACATCTTTCGTTATAAACTTACTTGTGGACTGAGTGTTTTCCTTCTGGAGTTGTTTTTTAGCAGTGTGGAAAACACTGAATACACAGTAGTATTTGGAGTGGCCTAACTGATATTGCTATGAATGGTAAGGTTGCATGGAATGCCCATTTAAAAGGAGCTAATGATCCTAGAAAAATGAATTCTTGTGTCTGAGTTTCTGGTTGAAATTACATTTTTATATAATTTCAACAAAAACAACATACTGTTTAATAAGTTTCATGAATTGGAAGAGTTTCAAAATGCAAAAGAAATACCAAGAATGCCAGTGTTTTGATCAGTGTGTATATCTTGAAAGTTTTAGAATATAGTGACAAACTACAGAATACATATATGGAATGCATCTTTAATGATGTGATAGGTTTTAAAGGTATCTGTAAACTATGAAAATATTTATAATAATCCATAATAATCCTGTAGTGTTCATGGTAGGGAAGACAGAATAAAATGGATTATATGATGAGAGAAACACACACAGAGAGAAACAGAGACAAAGACAGAGAATTGCTTGTGCTGTGGTACATGTCTGTACTCTGAGAGTAATGTTTTAGCTACTCTACTTAATTCTCATTACCTTTACATAAGTATGGATAACCTTACATGGCAGTGTTTTGGGAGTATGAGTTATTGATAGAGGGCTTGTCTAGCATACATGAGGCCTTAGGTTTTTTTATTTATTTTATTTTATTTGTGAACATACTGTACAGAGGGGTTACAATTACATGGGCAGGATAATGCGTACATTTCTTACCAAGCATTGCAGCCTCCTCGAGGCCTTAGGTTTGATCACCAACAGCACAGGGAGAAAAAAAGAGAAAAGGACAGAGAGATGGAGAGGGAGAGAGAGAAGAGAAAGAAATGGAGGGAGGGAGGAAAAGAGAGAGGGGACTAGTATGTGAACTCAGAACCTCTCAGTTGCTAGGCAGGTGCTTTGTCCCTTTTGCCACTCCCCGGGTAATTTACCTTTGGTTAATTTTCAGATAGAGTCTTGTGTTTTCTACCCAAGCAGACCTCAGTCAGTAATCCTCTTTATTCTCTCCATCTAGGTGAGATTACAGGAGTGATTTGTCAGTCTAGTTTGTTTGTTTCCATAGCATTCTTAAAAATTTTGCTTAGAATGGTCTCTTGCCATGATCCTTCTAATCTCTATCTCTAGACTAGCTGGGATTCTAGGTATGTACAGCTAGACTCAGTTCTTTAAACATTTTCTATGAAGGACAGAGAAGAAATCCTTTAATCTTTTTGGATTAACCTTTGTTGCAATTACTTCTGACATTGTGACCATAGATATTAGATTATCACAAAATATGGCTATCTTTCAACATGATTTTATTTACAAAAGTAAGAGTCAGTCAGGATTTGATATACAAACTGTTCTTTCTGTATCATTCTTTAGATTCATACTTACCAGATTAGATTTGTCCTGACTCATAACATTAGCTAACTTCCTTTGTATGAAAAAATTTATTCATACATCATCTATTTAAGAAATTATACTAAGGCTGGAACTGAGGGCCTAACACTTGCATATGCTGACACCCAGTACTTGAGCCAAATCTCTAGCCTAGCTTTTTGCTGATTAATTGGAGATGAAATTTCATGAACTTTTCTTCCTGGGCTGGCTTTGAAGCACAGTCTTGTAGATCTCAGTTTCATGGAGTAACTAGGCTTACAGATATGAGCCTCTGGTGTCTAGCATTATTTAAAAAATAAAAAAAAATTTAGATACTACGTTGGGTCTTGAAGATGCAGTGATAGATTCCTTTCTTCCATTTAGGTGTTTTAGCTTAATAAACAGGTGAGAAATATGTAAGTAAAATATAAAAAACTACATAGAGGATGATATATATCTTATATATGTACATATACATATATGTTGGTAATTATGTGACTGCTTGAAGGGGATTAGAAGCAAGAGGTAAAAAAGGATGTTATGAAATGAATAATATTGAAATCCATTGCATCTATAAATGAAGATAGCTAAACAAAACTCACTGAAAGCTGTTGAATAATAAAATGTAAAGGGAAGGAAAGAGAAAGGGTGGGTCAAAGATTAAACAACTGCAGCAGTGGTACTCACTAGACATGGTTAAAAATGAACTATACCATTTGTGGGTAGAGATGGGGGGGAAAAACTGAGAAAGCGGGGGGTGGGGGGTGGGGAGGGGGGAAGAGTGACAATGTTCAAAAGGACTTACATAACTGTAACCTCCCTGTATATAAGCTTTACAATAGCACTTATATATATATGTATATGTATATACAATACATATATTTGTATATGTATACACATATACATGTATATCTGAAATGTTAGGTGAAAGGAATAAAACAAGAGAAGGGAATTGTGGAGGTGAGAGTAGGTGGGGCTTATTAAATACTCCATATGTATGTTTAAAATATAGTAAAACTCCTTCCAACAATTAACATACAGTAATAAAAGTGAATGTCGGGAATGTAAAACAGATCATGTGGAGGAAGGGATCATTGCAGCAGAGGAAGCACAATGAAGAGGGTGAAAGAGGCTGATTATGGTCAAATACTTTATGTATACATGCAGAAATGGAACAATGAAACTTTCTGAGACTGCTTCAGGAATGGGGAGGGGAGATGAGGATGATTGACACAGGGAGTTAGTCTGATAAAGGTACATTGTATACATTTTATATGAATATATAAAAATTAACCCTGATTGATGCTAATAAGTATGGAAAGATGAAGTAAGTGAATAAGATAATGATATACACTGCACTTGAATATTATAAGATAATTAAATACAACTCTGTTAACAAAAGTAACAGGAAGATGGAGTCCAGTTTTAAATAATTTGGTCAAGGAATGTGTTGTGAAGAGAGTGACATATAAATAAATCTCAATGATGCCAAAAAGTTAACCATATTATGGGCTGGGGGAGCAGGGGAAACATCTTAGGAAGGTTCGGTTTCACTATAGAGCTTTAACTACCACATTGCACACTTAGCAAATATTATAAATACATAATCTAGTTTTTCAACATTTCATAACTGAACAACAAATCTGTGGATTATCTTCTCCCCATTTTCCCTTCCCCCTAGCACTATAATCTCCATTTTGATTTGATTAATTTGATGATTACACATAACTTGATTACATATAATTTGATGATTACACACACACACACACATAACACATACATAATGTAGGTTAGGCTTTATGCAAGACCTTAGTGAGTTTCTAGTTTTGTAGTATAGCAAATGTGTTAATGTTTTTGAGTATACATAAATATTCTGAGTACATAAATCAGTTTTAATGTTATGAAATCAATACTTGAATGTTCCAAACCATTTTTTATATTCTTATCTTGTTTTCTATTAAGGTACAAATTCAACAGACTTTTCTGTCTTTACTCCACTCATTTGCTTACGATTCCACTTGAAATTGTAAAACAGTAAAAGTGGAGACAGAAAGAAGGTATATGAGATTTGTGTGCTTCTGGCTCCTCCTGAGAACTTTTGCTGACAGAATAGCCTATAAATATTTAATATTTTCCAGAAATTATCTTCAGAGGCTCAATTCTTTAACTAGTGCATGCTACCACATATTTGTCTACTATTGGCAACAAATGAAGAAAAGAGGGAAAGAAAATGGAATGATTTTTTTTCTATCAATTTTCATGATTTAATGATCTATGGATTTGGCTCAGTTCTAAATTCAATTTGGTTGGGCTGGGAAGGTAGCTCAGCGGTAGAGTGCATGCCTTGCAAGCATGAGGCCCTAGGTTCAATTCCTCAGCACCACATAAACAGAAAAAGCCGGAAGTGGAGCTGTGGCTCCAGTGGTAGAGCGCTAGCCTTGAGCTGAAGAGCTGAGGGACAGCGCTCCGACCCAGAGTTCAGGCCCCATGACCGGCAAAAAAAAAAGAAAAAGAAAGAAAGAAATTCAATTTGGTTGAAATGAGTAAATATATTAACCAAGATTTCATTTAAAAAGTTAGTCACAACTTTTCTTTTATCATGTGGAATGTCCTCCACAAAGGAATATTTCTTAAAAACCAGTAGATGGCAGTCTCTCATCACCTTGGACTAGCAGGAGCTTGAAGAGGAGATGAAAATGGAAACAGAAAGATGGATTTTTAAAATTCAGCACACGGTGTTTGATTTTTGTGAATGGATTTAAAAAGAAAACTGTTAAGAAGCAGGGACAATTAAAATATATCATAAGCTAATTGGAAATAAGCCATAAAACACAATTGTAACTCGTTATAAAGAGTTACATTTTGATTAAATGACTCTGCACTTCTCCCTGAAAATAAGCTCATCAATAGTCACGTGGCCTATGCAGTTTTCCATATTCATGTCAGCTTGTCTCTTGTGAAGGCGGTTCAGTAATGTACCCTTCAGATTTTAAGGTTTGGGGGCTGTGTGTTATCGGCCATAGACTTTGTTTAGGGAAAACCTTAAATTGCTTGTTATCTCTAAAATGTTTAAAATTTGTTGAACAGCTTTGGATGCTGTAGATGTCTGTACAAATACGTGTCCCAGGAAGCATAGCACAGTTGTCCCCAGAAGGGGTTCATTTTGTATTTCCATCGAGATCCCGCTATGAACATGCCAGTGCATTCAAATCCCGCCTCCTCCATAGCAGTTGCCAGGGAGCAAACTAGGATTGCCAATTTCATTTCCTCTAGAAAGGATCAGTTTGTGCAGCCTTAATTGTGGGTTCCAGAATAATTTCCTCAACCTCTTCTTCTCATTAAATTTATCATTCCTCCATGGACTTTAGCTCTCTTACACTTCGGCTCCAGTGGGGACAAAAGAAATGACTAAAGCCCAGGGAACAATTCAGAATTTCAAATCCTGGGTTCAGCTTTCATTTAAAAAAAATTTTAAGGTCTCATGTTCTTTTATTTTTTGTATGTTTTTTAATTGTAAAAATACTGTACAGAGGGGTTACCGTTATCAGCTTTCATTTTTTAAATCCTCTTATTCAGCCTGTTCTACCATTTGTCAAACACTGAAAGAACAACTACTTTCAGTGTTGTTCTAGTCTGCAACTATAGTGAAATGAAAGTATTCCTCATGATGAAAGTGTACATTTTATGTAAGGGTTGCTTTTCACATATTTCTCATAAAATAAACTATTTTGAAAACAAACCACTATATGAACAGTGTGACTAACTTTATTTCCTATTTTGCATGGTATTTTATTATTTATTTATTTATTTGGTCGTTCGTGGGGCTTGAACGCTGGACCTGAGCGCTGTCCCTGTGCTTTTCAGCTCAAGGCTAGCGTCCTACCACTTGAGCCACAGCGCCACTTCCGGTTTTCTAGTAGTTTATTGGAGATAAGAGTTTCACGGACTTTCCTGCCAGGGCTGGCTTTGAACCGCCATCCTCAGATCTCAGCCTCCCGAGTAGCTAGGATTACAGGCATGAGCCACCGGCGCCCGGCGGCATTTTAATTTGTTAATTAATATTTGGAAGATGTTTGCAACATCCATGCCATAGAAAGGAATGACGTAAGATGGCAATTACACTTCACATTTACCACGAATACATACTACATACTTTCCGCTGATCTGCATGGAAATAACAGCATACACATCTGGCTACCACTGGAGTTTTGTATCTACTTATGCTTTAAAAAATTTTTTTTTTATTGTGAAAATACCATACAGAAGCCTGGCACCGGTGGTTCATGCCTGTAATCCTAGCTACTCAGGAGGCTGAGATCTGAGGATCGCGGTTCAAAGCCAGTCCAGGCCGGAAAGTCCGGGAAACTCTTATCTCCTTTAAACCACCTTTAAACCACTAGAAAACCGGAAGTGGCGCTGTAGCTCAAGTGGTAGTGCGCTAGCCTTGAGCTGAAGAGCACAGGGCAGCTCTCAGGCCCAGAGTTCAAAGCCCATGACTGACCAAAAAAACAAAAACCAAAAAACATACAGAGGGGTTACAATTACATGGGCAAGGTAATGAGTACATTTCTTATTAAGCATTGTTGCCTCCTCCTTTGTTTCCCCTTCCCATCCCTTCTGGTTTTCTGGTGGTTATTTGGAGATAAGAGTCTCATGGACTTTACTTGCCTAGGCTGGCTTTGAACCATGAGCCTCAGATCTCAGCCTGGTGAGTAGCTAGGATTACAGGTGTGAGTCACCAGTGCCTGGCTATAATGGTATCATTTTTATTACATGCTTAATATATTAAAAATTGAGAACAAATGATGAATAAGACAGAGACTCTATCCTTTAGAAGCTTAAAGTGTGTAAATTAACTTCATAAAACTAAAACCAGTGATTCATACCATGATGGAAGTGAAGTTTGAATTGCCTATGTCAGAATCATAAAAAACTGACTGTCTTTTGGGATTATAAGGAAGAATGATGGAAATATTTATGGGTAGACACTCAAATTATTTTGAAAAGTATATAAAAATTAACTGTGTTGAATTCACCTGAGCATGGTGGTATAATGCCAGTTAACTTGAAATAGAGACTATTAAAAGTTATTGACACATCTCAATAACTAGCATGGTGGTGCATAAAAAAATTTGAGACCTAATCACAAAACATAGCTAAAGTAAAAAAATGGATTAGGAGATGACTTAAGTGATAGAGCTGCTGCCTAGAAATTACATGTCCAAAATTCAAACCCACTAATGCCAATAATAACAGGACTCTCAAGAGTGAAGTAGAATATTCTATACCAAGGGACAAATGTTAGACTTGTAAGAGGTGAATTAAAAAGTGATCTATAGTATGGTCTATTTAAAAATAAATGTAATTAATGAATGTATTGCAAAAGATAGGTCTCTAAATAAAGATAAAGATATGGTAAGGTAAACTTTGATGTCATATCAGGGATTTGGGCTTTTTTTTTATCTGGGTACTTGATGTGAGAAGTAGGTGCTCTGAAGAGAATGGACAAGATCTCACTTACCCCTTTGACATTTCATTGTCAAGAACTTTAATGTGCTGGTAGCTCATACTTGTAATCCTAGCTACTCAGATTGAGATCTGAATGGTCATGTTTCAAATTTGATAAAGAGGGGAAATAAATTAACAAGTGACAAGATACCTTCAAATTGGATAATAAAGAAGTAATGAAGATCTTTACCAAGTGTTCTGTAGCAGTAAGGGATTGGGGAAGCAAGGAGTCTGATGATTGGGGTTTGAACAGAAACAGGGAGTGAGGAGAAGCTGAAGATACATTGGTTTCTTTCCAAGACCTTATTTATACAAAGTGAAAGTGAGAGATTTCACCACTATCCATTATGCAGCATAAGATATTTGTAGACCTGATTTTACCATGTACACTTAATTATCTATGTAACATTATTTGTAGACATTAATGTGAACCTGGAAAACATTAATTTTTCTTTTTTGATAAAGGACACAAGTGTCAGTGGCCATCAAGAATGTGGTCACAAAAGTGATCCTAGAATACTAAGGATGACAGGGACCTATCCAACACCATCAATTTCTAATTAGAGATGGAGATGGATACCTAGAGAGAGAAAGTCTCTTGACCTGGATCACAACACCTCTAGGGACATAGTTGGAACAAAATAATCAGATCCTGGGATCCCACTCTATTATTTCCAATTTTCTTTTTGAGGCTTTAATTCCACACATTATTTAGTTCCAAAACAATGTGTTTTGTGTTCTTTATATACATCTTTACTACTTTCAGACCTAGAGTTTGACTTTCATTTTATTTCAGTGATAACAAAATAGCCTCTCAATATTTTCTTATTCCAGAAAATGTTTCACAGTAACCTCAACCACAGTCCTTTGCAGAGAAATTTCCCACAACTTTTCTATTTAGCTAATAAATTTTATTTCCAGATGCTCTATGTTGACCAAAGCATTTTTTATACTAGATATTATCCTCTCTCATAGGACACAGAAGTATATAATCAGTAGGACAAGCAGTTATAGTTTAGCCAAAGGTGAATGCTCATGGACTCCTTCCTTTGTTGAAGTACAGTAGAATCCATGGCTCAAAGGAAGTCTCTAAGTTTACCTTGCCACTGTTTGGTGGACTATTCAAAGCAGGACTAAGAAGAAAATGATTAGATGAGAGTTAAGAGCAAATATTCATAAACCTTGTGAACTGCAAGTCTTCAGAGAGCATCTGGTCACAGTATTTTTTTAATATTTTCCTTCAATTTCTTTAGTATGATCTCTTTTTACAAAACAGAGTAGTGTGTGTCATATCAACATACAGTACTGACAGACTGTAATTCAGTTACTGTGAATTTATACCATGAATTTCAATTAATAACAGCCAAGTATTTTGAACTTGGTAACATGAGTGTGTTTTGATGAAGAAAGCATTTAAAAGTATCAAGTTGATTGTTAGCAACAGCAGTTACAATTCCATTAACTTCACCATACAATTTATTTCTATATTTCTCTTTGGTTGTGCTGTTCAGAAAAAATCCTGAATCATACAGTAATTTTTGGGAACTAGCAACTATTTTTTTTGTAAAAATACCGTGCAGAGGGGTTGCAGTTATATGAGCAAGGTAATGAGTACATTTCCTATAAGGCATTGTTACCTCTTCCTTTGTTTTTCCCCTACCATCCCTTCCCTCCCACCTCCACAACTATGGTCCCTCCTTCCCCCCTTCCCCCTTTTCCCACTTAAATTGTAAAGTTCACCTTTCAACATAGTATCTTGTATACCTCATTGTTACATGGGTCAACCTGTATCCCTATTTAAACATTTTGTTTTTTCCCTTCCCCTCCCCAAATTAGACAAGTGTATATACAAGATGCAGGACACCCATATCAAATACAATGAAAACAGGGGTTATACCATGGGGGAGGAACATACAAAGAAACAAAAAAATCACATGGTATATTACAAATACATTAGGAATAATAGCAAGGAAGACAAAAAAACACGTGTCCCTATCTTGGGGTTCATTTCACTTAGTATCATCTTATCTGGTCATATGTACATAGCTTTTGACATTTTCTGCTTGTCCCAGACATATACTAGTTATCTAGCAACTATGCTTTAAAAATAGATTTATGGGGCTGGGAAGGTAGCTCAGTAGTAGAGTGCTTGCATGCATGAGGCCCTGGGTTTGATTCCTCAGCACCACATAAGCAGAACAAGCCAGAAGTGGCACTGTGGCTCAAATGGTAGAACATTAGCCTTGAGCTGAAGAGCTGAGGGACAGCGCCCAGGCCCAGAGTTCAGGACCCACAACTGACCAAAAAGAGAAAAAAAAATAGGTTCAGGGCTGGGAAGGTGGCTCAGTGGTTAAAGCGCTTGCCTTGCATGCCTGAGGCCCTGGGTTCGATTCCTCAGCACCACATAAGCAAAAACAAAAAAGCCGGAAGTGGCGCTGTGGCTCAAGTGGTAAGAGCGCTAGCCTTCAGCTGAAGAGCTGAGGGACAGTGCCCAGGCCCAGAGTTCAGGCCCCATGACCGGACCCAAAAAAAAAAATAGGTTCATTTGGACCTTAAGAACTCTTATGAAACGAACCAGAAAAATTACGAGGATACTTAATGTTCATCTATTCTTGATGGAATATGACTATTATGAAGTGTACACTACATGTATCACAGTGTATGAAGTATTAGTTTGAGGCTTAAATTTAACCATAAAGTCTCACCCTTTAATGAATCTTTTATTCAGTGATTTATTATTGTACAGAATGGAAGATGAATAAAAACAACCTCTGCTCTTAAGAATTTTAGTGAAATAATTAAATTCTGCAAATGAAATCAATAAAATAATCAAATACAGAATAATACATGTACTATTATACTTAATAAAATATAACTACAGAATCATTCAAAGGGTCTACAATGGAGAACAAAAGGAGAAAACATCCCTGCTTAGGAGAGTTATGTGAGACACCACAGAGAAGCTGTCACTGTATTTTCATTAAGGGAGTGGACATATTACCTACATTGACAAAGCTGCCGAGATTATTAGTAGTGGATAACAAATATTTCATGTACATAATTGTAAAATCCTCTCACCATTATGTAACAACTGGTTACAACAGCTGTTTTTTTTTTTTTTTTGCCAGATGTAGGGGCTGAACTCTGGGCTGGGCATTGTCCCTCAGTTCTTCAGCTCAAGGCTAGCGCTCTACCACTTGAGTTACAGTACAACTTCTGGCTTTTTCTGCTTATGTGGTGCTGAGGAATCGAACCCAGGGCCGAATGCATGCAAGGCAAGTACTCTGAGCTACCTTCCCAGGCCAACAACTGGTATTCTTTTTGTTTTTGATTTCCTTTTTTTTTTTAAACCATTCTTGACAATATCTGGATTTAGGCCAATGTGTAGACAGTAGGAAAGCTGCCAAGTATCTTCTCCTTAACTGGGAGAAAAAATATATATTGGCAAATATGGAATTTTTTAAAACCACAATGGATTACACTGTGAAATTCTTTTAAGTATGCCAGTACATCCTCCTACTCACACACACACACACACACACACACACACACACACATGCACACATACACACATACACACACATACATGCACACAGAGAATTCATTAATTAAATAGAAGGAAGCAAAAACACATGTTCAGGTTACAAATACTGCTGATATTCTTACCAGGAATACAAAATTGCATTATCAAACCAACCACATCTATAATGCCAACACTGTATAACATCACAGTAGGATGTATGCACATGTACTTGTACAAATTACAACCCATAAAGAAAACATGACCATGAAGAAAAATTAAAGTATTCAGTGACAGATGTACTAGTCAGTTTCCTATTGCTTTGACAAAATACCTGAAAAAAACAACTTAATGGATGAAAATTTTAATTTGGCTCACAATTTCCTATGCTTTGGGCCCATAGTTAGCTAGCTGTGTTGCTTTGAGAGAGAGAGAGCATGGTGTTATGACGGTGTGGCAGAAACTGCTCACCACATCAAAGCCAGCAGCAAAAAACTACATAGAGAAGAGAGAGAGCAAGGATTCAGGGATAAGATATACTTTCAATGGAATATCCCCAGTGGCATACTTTCTCTACCTAGGCTCTACATTCTATGTTTTCTATCACCTCCTTATAGTCTATTCAGTGAAAATGCCCTCAGTGGATGTGTCCATTGATGAAACCAAGGCCCTCATGATTCAATAATTTCTCAACAAAACCCTTCAGCTTGCAGACATATCTTAAGCAAGTGGTCTTTGGTGACATTTTAGATTCAAACTATAGTAACTGGATTGGTTGAGTATGTCACCTGAGTGTTTTAAGTGCATAATTTATCTTATTTTATTTTTAAAATCTACTTTATTATTATTTTAAAAATATTTATACAAAGGAGATGGCATTTACAAAAGCAGTTTATAAACACAATATGCCTTGATCAATATCACCCTTTTCAATATTCTCTTCCATCCCTCCCCTACCCACTTCTATTTCTTAATTTTGTAGGATATACACTAGATTCTTGTCTGCATTTTCCCTCATTTTATACATGAAAAAAATACAAGCTTAAATGAAAAAAAAAGAGGCCAATGTCATAGTATTAGCTTTGTAGCTAAGAGATTTTAGTTTTTTATGTGCCAGTACTAGGATTAGAACTCAGGGAGAGGGCACTATTCATTAGCTCACTCAAACTTGGCACTCTATGACTTGAGTCATACCCCACTTGTGGATTTTTACTGGGTAATGGAGTGAAGAGTCTCATAGTTTTTTTGCTTAAGCTGACTTCAAACTGAATTCCTCAGACCTCAACCTCTTAGATAGCTAGGATTATAAGAATGAGCGCTAGCTCCTAGTTTGTAGCTAATAAGATGTATAACAAAATTAGATATAATAAATATGAGAGCAGGTTAAACCTCCTTTTCAAAGTTTATCATAAACCTATTTCTACACAGGCAAACATTAAATAGGTGAAACATTGCTTATAACAAATTTTAATGTTTACTCGTTCATTTCTAGCTTATTTCACAAACTTAAAATATACTAGATATTTTTGTACCTATGTTCATGGCAGAGTTAGTCATAATAGCCCCCCAAAGTAAAAAATTCAAATATGTAGAAAAATAAAATGAAAATAAATACATAACTAATATAGAATGTTATGCAGCCTTAACAGGGAAGAAAATTACTACACCTTTTAACATGGGTGGACCTTGAGGGTACACAGTTATATAAAAAAGCCAAATACCAAAGAAAAATTATTCTGTGTTTTACCTAAGTGAAACATCTAGAGAACTCAAACTCATGGAAACAGAAAGTAGAATGGTCATTGCCTTCGTTTGAGAAGGGAAAAATGAGTTTTTGGTGAAAATAAAGTTTCAATATTTTGAGATGAAAATTTCAATGGGCATATTGAAGATATGTAAAAGCAATATAAGTATGTATAGCATGGTTATATTGACACTAAGAAAATGGTTGAGGGTTGAATTTGGTGGTTCACACATACCTATAATCCCAGATTCTGAGGAAGATGAGATTGAGAGAATTGTGGTTGAAGGTCAGCCCAGGCAAAAAGTTAGTGAGACCTTACCTCACCAGGTAATTTGCATGTAGTAATATGTTCCTGTCATTCAGCTATATTGGAGACATTCATAGGAGGATGGCTGTTGAGGCTAGTCCAGTCAAATATGCAAGAAAATGTTAGAAAAATAACTAAAGGGAATAGGGTTTGGGATATGGTTCAAGTAATCCCCCAAAATAGGATGATAAATTACATGTTCTGTATATTTTATCGTATATATTTCAAGTTAAAGAATTGCTTTGCTGTTGGTATAATTTGGGAAGGGGAAGGGAAAAAACAAATTGTTTAAATAGGGATACAGGTTTACCCATTGCAATAATGACACTAAGTCAAAAAACGAACTTTACAATTTATGTGGGGGTGTTGGGGCGTAGTTGTGGAGATGGGAGGGAAGGGATGGTAGGGGAAAAACTAAGGAGAAATATACTCCTTATCTTGCTCATGTAATTGTAACCCCTTTGTACAGTATTTTCACAATAAAAACTTACTTAATAAAAAAATTTCTTTGCTTGCAGCTTCACTATGACTCAGTATAAAAGTTATGGTATAATTTGTCAGGTTGGAATGAAGCTGGTTGACCAGGTTGCCCAAGTTTGCATATCTAGAGTGACTAGGCCTCTTTTCACCTGACTCTAATTCAAAGTACATTCCATAAGAGGTTGCTATAGCTTGGAATGTCCTTCAAAGGCTCAGGTGGTAAAGGTTTAGTTCCCAACTTGGCACTACTGGAAGGAGATGGAAACATTTAAGAGGTAAGGCTTAATTGGAGGTCTTTTTGCTACCCTTGAAGGGGATACTGAGCCCAACCTCCTTCTTCATTTCTGTCTCCTTTTTTTTAATGCCATGAGATGAACAGTTTTCTCTGTCACATGCTTTTGTCATGACATATTGGCTCATCACAGGCCCAAAAGTAACAGGGCCAACCAATAATGGACCGAAAACCTAAAAAACTATGGGAGTAAGAAGTCCCATTTTTTGTAACTGAATTTAATCTCAAATATTTGTCACCTGGATGGAATATTGCCTAATACAAAAACACTTTATTGAACTTTGTCCTTTGGAGAGATTCCTCTAGATGGGTTTCATCTTAACATGGAGTTATGTCCAAAGGAACCTCTCATACATTAAAGAGATCATAAACTGATAATGGCTTTATTCCACTTAACATGCTGATCAGAATAGTGTAGTCAAACCTACCTGAAATATGCTCAGAATGCTTACACTAGTTCACAGTTAGGGAAAGTCTATTTTATAGTAAAGCAATGAAAATATAGTAAAAATGAAAACTAGCACCATGAAAATTAGAAACTTGTAAGTCAACCATTGTAAGTCAGGTACTGTCTGTCGCAGTAATCTTACAGTTTATGAAAATTATTAGTGATTTTGTCTGTGTTCTGATAGAATAAAAAGGCTACATTTTTGTTTCATTTTGAGAAGCAAGCAAAGAAAGTGTGTTCTCCACACACAAAATATTAAGATTTTGGGATGATTTTAATTTGCCTCTATAGTAATACTATTATTTGTGCTGGTACTGGGGCTTGAACTTTGAGCCTGACTCCTGTCCTTGGGCATTTTTGCGCAAGGCTGCTACTCTACTACTTGAGCTACATTGCTGGTTACTTGGAGATGAGAGTCTCAAGGGCTTTCCTACCGAACTGGCTTCAGACTTCAGTCCTCATAGCTCAGCCTTCTCAGTAGCTACAACTGCAGGCCTGCTACCACTGCCAAACTTAAACCTAGAAGTTGCTGCTTTTTTGTTTTGGTCGTTCTTGGGGCTTGAATTCTGAGCTTGGGCGATGTCCCTAAACTATTCAGCTCAAGGTTGGTGCTCTACCACTTGAGCCAAAGCTCCACTTCCGGTTTTCTAGTAGTTTATTGGAGATAAGAGTCTCACGGACTTTCCTGTCTGGGCTGGCTTTGAACTGCAATCCTCAGATCTCAGCCTCCTGAGTAGCTATGATTACAGGCGTGAGCCACTGGCACCCAGCCATGAAGTATCTGCTTTCTATGGCTTGGATGTTAACATCTTTGTTTGACTTTTAAACTATGGAACAGGGGCTGGGAAGGTGGCTCATTGGTAGAGCGCTTGCCTTGCATGCCTGAGGCCCTGGGTTCGATTCCTTAGCACCACATAAGCACAAAGAAAAAAGCCGAAAGTGGTGCTGTGGCTCAAGTGGTAGAGCGCTAGCCTTCAGCTGAAGAGCTGAGGGACAGTGCCCAGGCCCAGAGTTCAGGCCCCACGACTGGACCCCCCCCCCAAAAAAAATTAAACTATGGAACAAACTAAAGTGAACAAAAGGCACCTTTTTTTTTTCAATAAAGGTCTTGACTTAATTATTGTAGGAGAGTTTGCATGATTCTTCAGAACTGGACGCCATTTTTACCTGTATTTTGTAAACTAAACGATAGACAACTTAAAAACAGATGAGAACATGTTTCAACTTTAAAAAATCATTTATTCTAGTATATTTAATCAAATACAGATTAACTCTCTGAAAATGTGTAACTACTGCAATTTGCATACAGCTTCTCACATGCCATCCTGAAACTAAAACGAAGTCTACAATTCATACACATAATAAAAGTGTTCCTTGAAAATCAACTGTGCAGGTCCTGAATTGATAACATTAGCTGAATGAACTCTATAGTTCTAGCAACCAGTATGCTTGCATTTTTAAACAAATAATTTAATTTTCTATATAGTAATTAAGATTAGTATTAAGTATTACTTCAGGTATTTTAGTGTACACAGTGTTCTTGGGCTTAAAGTCACTATAACATGCTAATTGTTACAGGAGTCTATGAAGACATTACTAACAAAGCTTCTGTAATAACATTATGAACAATTATCTCCATGCATCTTTATCACTCACTTCAAATAATTAATTAGCATATAATTGTTTAGAATGATACTCATTGTAGCATTTTCTCTTTAAAATTTTTTTTATTGTAAAGATACTGTACAGAGGGGTTACATTTACATGAGTAAGGTAAGGAGTACATTTGCCCCCTCTTTTGTTTTTCCCCTACCATCCCTTCCATCTCACCTACACAACTACCCACCCCCCAACTCCCGCTGAAGTTGTAAAGTTTGATTTCAACATAGTGTTTTGTACATTTCATTGTTGAAATGGATCAACCTGTAACCTTATTTAAGCATTTTGTTTCTTCCCTTCCCCTCTCCAAATTAGAGAAGTGTATACACAAGATGCAGGGCACCGACATCAAATACAGTGAAAATAGGGGTTATGCCATGGGGGAGGAACATACAAAGCAACAAAAAAATCACATGGTACATTATAAATACATTAGAAACAATACCGAGAAAGAAAAAATATATTTATGCCCCTATCTTGGGGTTCATTTCACTTAACATCATTTTATATGGTCATATGTACATAGCTTTTAACCTTTTCTTTCTTTCTTTTTTGGTCCAGTTGTGGGGCCTGAACTCTGGGTCTGGGTGCTGTCCCTCAGCTCTTCAGCTCAAGGCTAGCGCTCTACCACTTGAGCCACAGCACCACTTACGGCTTTTTTCTTTTTGCTTATGTGGTGCTGAGGAATCAAACCCAGGGCCTCAGGCATGCAAAGCAAGCACTCTACCACTGAGCCACCTTCGCAGCCTCAGCTTTTAACCTTTTCTGCTTGTCCTACACATATACTAGTTATTGCAAATAAGGGAAACCTTGGGGCCTATGTTTCTTTGGGCCTGGCTTCACTTTTTTTTTTCCTTGTTTCAGCATTTTCTTATTTGCCTTCCCTTCCCCAAATTGGAAAAATCTACATACAAGAAGGCTGGGAAGGTGGCTCAGTGGTAGACTGCTTGCCTTGCATGCATGAAGCCCTGGGTTCGATTCCTCAACTCCACATAAGCAAAAAGAAAAAAGCCGGAAATGGTGCTGTGGCTCAAGTGGTAGAGCGCTAGCCTTGAGCTGAAGAGCTGAGGGACAGTGCCCATACCCAGAGTTCAGGCCCCACGACCAGACCCCCCCCCAAAAAAAGGCCAATAGACACATGAAGAAATGCTCAACCTATCTAGCCATAAAAGAAATGCAAATTGGGGGATGGGAAGGTGGCTCAGTGGTAGAGCGCTTGCCTTGCATGCATGAGGCCCTGGGTTCAATTCCTCAGCACCACATAAGCAAAAAGAAAAAAAAGCCGGAAGTGGTGCTGTGGCTCAAGTGATAGAGTGCTAGCCTTGAGCTGAAGAGCTGAGGGACAGCGCCCAGGCCCAGAGTTCAGGCCCCACAACCAGACCTCCCCCCTGCCCCCAAAAAAAGAAATGCAAATCAAAACAAAATTTAGATTCCACCTCACTCCAGTTAGAATGGCTATAACAAGAACTTTAATAAGAACAGATGCTGGAGGGGATGTGGACAGAAGGGAACCATACTGCATTTTTGGTGGGAGTATAAACTTGTTCAACCACTTTGGAAAGTAGTTTGGATCTTCCTCAAAAGATTCCACATAGAGCTCCCCTATGACCCAGCAATCCCACTTCTGGGCATTTACCTGAATGATCACAAACAAGACCATAATAAGGCTATCAGCACAACTATGTTTATTGTAGCATTATTTACCATAGCTAAGATATGGAACCAACCCAGATGCCCCTCAGTAGATTAATGGAAGAAGAAAATGTGAGATATAGATATAGATATAGATACACACACAATGGAATTATATGCCTCAGAAAGAATTCTATGCCTCAGAAACAATGACATTGCCCCATTTGTTAGGAAATGGAAAGACTTGGAAAAAATTATATAAAGTGAAGTAAGCCAGGCCCAAAAAAATATAGGTCCCATGGTCTCTCTTATTTGCAATAATTAGTATATGTCTGAGTCAAGCAGAAAAGGTCAGATAAGTTGATGTTAGGGAAATGAACTCCAAGATAAGTATTCAAATGTTTTTTTTTTCTTTCAGGCAATTGTTTCCAACATATTTATAAGATGATTTATTTGTTGCTTTGTATGCCCAAGGCATTGAGTTTTGAGGGTGCTACTTTACAAAGTTTTGGATCACCTCCAGTAACTTGAGAGTGGAGTCCATGGGGTGCTTTAAATACAAGATCATGTCATCTGCAAAGAGGAAGAGTTTTACTTCATCTTTTCCTGTTTGGATCCCCTTTATGTTTGCATCTTTTCTTATTGCTCTAGCTAGACATTCTAATACTAATTTGAAGAGAAGTGGAGAGAGTGAACATCCTTGTCTCCTTCCTAAATTTAGAGGAAATGACTTTAGCTTTTCACCATTAAATATAATTCTGGCTGTAGGTTTGTCATACACAGCCTATATTATATGGAGGAATGTGCCATGGATTCCTAGTTTTTCCAGAACCTTCATCATAAAGGGGTGTTGAATCTTGTCAAATGCTTTTTCTGCGTCTATTGAGATAACCATGTGGTTCTTATCCTTGCTCTTGTTGATGTGATGAATTATATTATTTGATTTGTGTATATTGAACCAGCTTTGCATCCCTGAAATGAATCCTGTTTGATTGTGGTGTGTGATTTTTTTTTGATGAATTGTTAAAGTCGATTGGCCAAAAATTTGTTAAGAAGTTTTGCATCAGTGCTCATCAAAGAAATATGTCCATAGTTCTCTTTCCTTGATGAGTCCCTGCCTGGTTTTGTGATGAGGGTTTTAATGGCTTCACAGAAAGAGTTTGGTAGTGAACTTTCACTTTCACTTTCGTTGAAGAGTATTGGTGTGAGCTCTGCTTTGAAGGCTTTGTAGAATTCAGCTATGAATACATGTGGTCCTGGGCTCTTCTTTGGTAGGAGGTCTCTCATTGCTGTTTCTATTTTGATGCTTGATATGGGTCTGTTAATATGGTTTAAATGACATATCAATATTTGCTAGAAATTCTTCCATTTCTTCCAGATTCTCAAACTTATTAGCATAATGTTTCAATAAGTATTCCCTTACAATGTGCTGAATATTGGTTGTTTTTGTGGTGATGTTTCCATTTTCAACTCTGATCTCTGATTTTGTTTATTTGAGTGTATTTTCTTCTTTTTCTGGTAAGATTTTCTAAGAGTCTGCCAATTGTGTTTATTTTTTCAAAGCACCAACTCTTTGTTTTGTTGATTCTTTCTATGGTGTTTTGGACTCATGCATTCAGTTCTGATTTAATTTTACTTATTTATTTCCATCTACTGGATGGTGGTTTAGCTTGTTGTTCTTTTTCAAGGAGCTTCAGGTGCCTCATTAAATTGTTGGTTTCAGATCTCACCAATTTGTTGATGTAGGAAATCAGTGCTGTAAACTTGCCTCTGAGTAGTACCTTTGCTGTGTCCCAGAGTAGCTGGCGATTTGTGTGTTCATTTTTGTTAAATGTCACGAACATTTGAATTTCCCTTCTAATCTCTTCCATGACCCACTGGTGGTTCAACACTGAGTGTGTTGTTCAGCCTCCATGTGTTATAGGATTTTTTTGGGTCATTTTTGGTGTTGAATTCTAATTTTATTCCCTTCTGGTACTTGTGAATGCAGGGCACAATTTCAATGTTTCAGAATTGGGATGGATTTATTTTGTGACCTAAGATGTGGCCTATTTTAGAGAATGTTCCATGTACAGCACCTGCCACTGCCACAGACACCTGTGAGTACTTGAATCTGTCTCCTTAAGCAGGCTGTCTGAATTTTTCCTCTCTGGCCAAACTGTATTATGATAGCACACTTGATGTGACTCTCTAGCCTTGGTCGTTTCACTGGAACACTAAAACTTGTTTCAATGCAAGAGCTTGTTAGCTTGTTTAGCCCCCACATTCTCCTCTGCCATCTTCCTTTAGACTCTCTCATTGTAGCATTTTTATACATACAGAATGTCTTTGTTACATACCCTCTATTGTCCTCTCTTGAGTCTCTGGTGACACATCCCTCTCCATCATAATCCCATTTATTCCTCCCTCTCTTTTCATGTCTGCTTTGAAATATAGATTCTGCATATTTCTTCATTCATTTTACTAATTTTTTGTTGCTTTATTATCCACTGCCTATTCATTTTTTTTTTTTTTTTGGCAATCATGGTGCTTGAACTCTGAGCTGGGGCACTGTCCCTCAGCTCTTCAGCTCAAGGCTAGCATGCTATCCCTTGAGCCACAGAGCCACTTCGGGTTTTCTGGTGGTTAATTGGAGATACGAGTCTCATAGACTTTCCTGCTGGGGATGGCTTTTAATAGCAATCTTCAGATCTCAGCCTCTTGAATAGTTAGGATTACAGTTGTGAGCCACCAGCGCCTGGCTCATTTTTTCTATTTTGATTCATTCTTGTCTTCTCTTGTCCATTCCTTTCATTTTTGTACTCTTAATTAAACCCTGTAGACTTTTCTGATTTGCCACTATTTTCTTTGCTCATATTGAGTGAATAGTTGAGATAATTGTGCAAGAAGCAAAGGAAGAATGACAAATGGTCATAAGAATGTTATTCAGAGGGTTTCTGGTGCCTCTCACCTATAATCCTAGATTCTAAGGAGGCTGAAAGCTGAAGAATGTGGTTTGAAGCCAGCTTGCACAGGCAAGTATGTGACACTCTTCTCTCAAATTCAGGTACCAAAAAGCTGTCTGAGGAGCTGATGACCAAGTGTTAGAGCAATGGTGTTGAGCAAAAATGCTCCCAGGCTCTGAGAATCCCTAGGATTGTCACACACACAAAAATGAGGGTATTTAGTTAATTTCATACATTTTATTTTATTTTATTTTTTGTCGGTCGTGGGGCTTGAACTCTGGGCCTGGGCGCTGTCCCTCAGCTCTTCAATTCACTTGAGCTACAGCGCCACTTCCGGTTTTCTGGTGGTTTATTGGAGATAGGAGTCTCACGGTCTCTCCTGCCCGGGCTGGCTTTGAACTGC
>NW_012267365.1:679084-695050 GCF_000151885.1 Dipodomys ordii | reverse complement strand
GGAGTCTCACGGTCTCTCCTGCCCGGGCTGGCTTTGAACTGCGATCCTCAGATCTCAGCCTCCTGAGTAGCTAGGATTACAGGCATGAGCCACCAGCACCTGGCTATTTCATTCATTTTAAAAAGACTACAATTTATTTAACAAATTTGTTCTTGTTTATATTTTCATGGTAATAAAGAATAGAACCTAGAACTCCATGTTTGCTAGGCAAGCACTCTATCACTGAGCCACTTTCCCAGCCCTATTTTTATGCTTTAAATATATAACCAGGAGTAGATGATTAGAATATTCATTTGATAAGAGTAATTAAAATACAGGTATTTATTTTAACTTGTAAGATGAGAGTAAATAAAAAATGGTCTACAAAATAAAAAAGTGAAAATTCTTAGAAGTGTACATTGACGATTAAATTATTAATTTCCCAAATGGATATATTAGAAAAATATAGCTCAATGTATCTTATTCAAATATAACGGCACACATATTTCTTCAAAATTAAACATCTCATTATTCTTAGAACCTAAGTTTCCTAAAAGTATGGTCAATTTCCATTACCACAGAATAATTTAGGGTTATGTATTTAGGTTAATAAATAGCTGTGAGTTGTCAAATAGCTCATTTTTTTCAATTAAATCTGATATTTTAACAATTGAAATAAAATTACATTTCTCAAATGTTTTAAGTAATTACCAGCTCCTTCTGAGGCTTTTAAAATAAAAGTATGTAATTAGAAAAATGCATGCTTCTGTTTATATATATGTATATGTGGAAACATCTTATAATATTTTATTCAGTGGTACTAGGGTTTGAATGAAGAGTTGCTATGCAGGTGTTCTGCTTATTTGTTTTTGTTTCATTTTTGAGATAGGGTCATGCTCAAACTTACACATTTCCTGCACCTTTTTAAAGAGTAGCTAGGAATAAAAGTATCTGACATCATGCTTAGTGATTACTATATTTTCAGTTTAACTATATATATATGTTCGGTTATAATATCTTGTTTATAGAGACTAAACTTGCTCATATTTGCATCTCTAGCATACTTAAATATAGTAAACAGTAAATACTTATGAAATAGTGATTTTGGGAAGGGATGGTAAAGGGAAACAAAGGAGGAAGCAACAATGCTTGATAAGAAATGTACTCATTATCTTGCCCATGTAATTGTAACTCCTCTCGTATGGTATTCTCACAATAAAACAAAATTTAAAAAAATGAAACGTACTCACTACCTTGCTCATATAATCGTAACCCCTCTGTACAGTATTTTCACAACAAAAATTATTACTTTTAAAAAATACTGCTTTTTCTTCTGGCATTTTAGTTCTGACACAAGAGAGTCTAAAATTTTACAGGGTACCTGTTGAGGATAATTTTTTTAGTTTGATACTGCTACCAGTACAGGATCAAGAAAGGTTTTCTTTCACTAAGAAGGATATTGGAATATCAGAAAGCTGAAACATGGTTTTTCAGGGTGGTGAGGTAAGGGGATGGGATGAACTAGTGGAAAGACAAAGGCAGGGCAAATACAATCATAATATTCAATGTTCATATATGAAAATGGAATCAAGTATATTGAAGGAATGGAGAAGTTTGAGAGGATGTTTGTGTGGGGAATGTTAGAAGGGACAACATTGCTTAAGATGTATTGTACTCTATAGCAGTGCCAGTGGCTCATGCTAGTAATTCTAACTACTGAGATTGTATGCTGAAATTGGAGGGTTGTGGTTCACAACAGCCCCAGAAGGAAAGTTGGTGAGACTATTCTCTCTAATTAACCACCCAAACCTAGAAGTTGAACTGTGGCTCAAGTGGTAGAGCCTCAGCCTTGAGCAAATATGCTGACCAACAGTTCCAGGCCTAAGTTCAAGCTCCAGGACTAGCACACAAACACAGACAAGACACACACAGACACACAGACACACACACACACACACACACACACACACACACACAATGCATTGTTGCTGAAATTCCTTTGTACATATTGAGTTGAAACTCCTTTATACAAGTACTTAAAGATAATTAAAAAATAAACCACAAACTGAATTTAGAAATGAATAAGAAAGGCCTTATCCCAAATTAATTATTGAAATGGCCTGCTTTGGAATTTTTGGTTCTCATCCTGAAGAATACCATAACATGAAAGAGGACAATTTAGTGAAGGTACATTAAAACTTTAGTAGGAGAGATCAGAAGTGGCTGGTGATGTAGCTCAATAACACAGTATTTGTCTTTTATGCTCAAATCCTTGGGGTTGATAAACCCTCCTCACAAAAACTTACAAATTACATATCATTAACATCTATATGTACCTATATTGTTTATGTATATAACATGCATTGTTTTTCATGTAGAATATATATACATATATACTAATAATATTACCTTCCTTACAAAAAGCAAACTTAGGTAATAATTCAACAATAAGTAACAAGCTTTGACCTTATTTTTCCCATTACAGGGTACTTAAGTGCCAAATGTGGTTGCTCTTCTAGCCAACATAAAGGAAAGGCAACAAATAACACAACCTGACCATTTGTATAATCATAGTATATCTGTAATAAGAGTAGTATTGGAATGTCAGCCAATTGGGAATGAGGTTACTTAAATAAAACCTATTCATGCTTCATTTATCATCATGATTCTGATTTTTTTCCTTTGTGTGTTTGCTAGAAAGGAGAGATCAGCCTCAGATATTAAACTATTTCCCTATGCAATTTTGAGTTAGTCTACCAGGAATATAAAATTTGTATGTGAGGTTTACACTGACATAAACATTATAAATTATGTTTATTACATGATATTGTATGTTCACTGAAGCTTTTTTAAAATTAAAAATGCTTATATGCTTGATAAGAAATAGAAGAGGCAATCCAAAAATTCATATGGAACAATAAAAGACCCCAAATAGCAAAAATGATCCTTGAAAGAAAGAACTGGGCTGGAGGAATATCAATACCAAATGTCAAACTCTACTACAAAGCCATAGTAATCAAAACAGCTTGGTACTGGCACAAGAACAGACCTTAGAACTAATGGAATAGAATTGAAAACCCAGAAATGAACTCACAGACCTATAGCCATCTAATCTTTGATAAGGGAGCTAAAAAATAGAATGGAAGAAAGACAGCCTGTTCAGTAAATGGTGCTGGCAAAATTGGTTAATCACTTGTAGTAAACTACACTGTGGCTGAAGTGGTAGAGCACTAGCCTTGAGCTGAAGAGCTGAGGAACAGTGTCAAGGCCCAGAGTTCAAGCCCCACAACTGCCAAAAAAATAATGTACTCATTACCTTACTCATGTAACTGTAAGCCCTCCGTACAGCATCTTTACAATAAAATAAAAATTTAAAAATGCTTATAAATACCTTATAGAGAATTTCACTTTATACACTTTACCTAAGCTTTTTCTTTTCTTTTTCTTTTTTTTTAGTAGTGTTCTATTGTGAGTCTTTAGGTTTCTTTTGGTCATTATCTTTTTTATTTCCTTTTTATTGTAAAAATACTGTACACATGGGATACTGTTACATGAGTAAGGTAATGAGAACATTTCCTATAGAACATTGTTACATCCTCCTTTGTTTTTCCTCTACCATCCTTTCCCTCTCCCCCTCCTCAACTCTCCCTCTCTCTCCACAAGATGTTAAGTGTAGTGAACCCCAAGATAGGGACACAAATGTTTTTCTTCTTTCTTGCTATTTTTTTTCTTTTGTCTTTTTTTATGGTGAAAATACCAAATAGAGGGTTACAATTACACAGGCAAGGTAATGAGTACATTTCTTATCAAGCATTGTTGCCTCCTCCTTTGTTTTCCCCCCACCATCCCTTCCCTCCCATCTCCACAACTACATGCCCCGCACCCCAAAGTTGTAAAGTTCGTTTTTCGACATAATGTCTTGTATATCTCATTGTTGCAATGAGTCTGCTGTATCCCTATTTAAACAATTTGTTTTTTTCCTTCCTCTCCACAAAGTATACCAACATCAAATACAGTGAAAACAGGGGTTATACTGTGGAGGAGGGACATACAAAGCAACAAACAAATCATCTTATAATAGAAACAATAGCAAGAAGGAAAAGCCATTTGAATCCTTATCTTGGGGTTCATTTCACCTAACATCAACTTATCTGATCATTTTTGCTATTGTTTTTAATGTATTTAAAATTTACTGTGTGATTTCTTTGTTTCTCTTGTATGGTCTTCTCCATGGTATAACCCTGTTTTCACTGTATTTGATATTGGTGCCTTTAATCTTGTATATACTGTTTTCTAATTTGGGGAGTGGAAGGGAAATAACAAAATGCTGAAATAAGGATACAGGTTACCCATTTTAACGATGATATGTACAAGACGCTATGTTGAAAATGAACTAAGCTTTAAATGAGTTTACCAAGCTTCAGAAAACTGACCTGATAGCTGGGAGCTAGTGGCTCATGCCCATAATCTTTAGCTACTCAGGAGGTTGAGATCTGAGGAGCACATTTCAAAGCCAGCATGGGCAGGAAAATCTGGGAGACTCTTATCTCCAATAAACCACTCAGAAAACCAGATGTGGCTTGAGCTTAAGAGCTCAGGGACAGCACCCAGTCCCAGAATTCAAGCCCCATCATGGACAAAAACAACAACAACAAAATTGACTTGATACTGTATAAATGAATTCTAATATTACATAATTATCTCAACACTATGTGTAGGTTCTCTGGTATAAAAGACACTTCAACTAACTCCATTTTGTCTTTGATATATTTACCTTAATTATCATGTGAATTTTATTTTGTAATTTATTATTTTAATTGTGAAAATACTGTACAGAGGGGTTACAATTACATGAGCAAGATAGTGAGTACATTTCTTATCAAGCATTGTAGCCTTCTCCTTTGTTTCCCCTTCCCATCCCTTCCCATCTTCCCCCTGCCCCCCCAATGCTCCCCGCTCCTTCCCCCCCACCAAAGTTGTAAAGTTCGTTTTCCACCTAACGACTTGTACATCTTATTGTTGCAATGGCTCCACCTGTATCCTTATTTAAATGATTTGTTTTTTCCCTTCCCCTCCACAAATTATACCAACCTCAAATACAGTGAAAACAGGGGTTATATGTGGGGGAGGGACATACAAAGCAACAAAGAAATAATCTTATAAATGTGTAAGAAACAATCGCATGAAAGAAAAAAAAATATTTGAATACATATCTTAGTGTTGATTTCCCTAATATCACTTTATTCGACCTTTTCTGCTTGACTCAGACATATACTAGATATTGCAAATAAGGGAAACCATGGGGCCTATGTTTCTTTGGGCCTGGCTTACTTCACTTAATATAATTTTTTCCAAGTCTTTCCATTTCCTAACAAATGGGGCAATGTCATTCTTTCTGATGGAGGCATAGAATTCCATTGTGTATACATACCACATTTTCTTGATCCATTCATCTACTGAGAGGCATCTGGGTTGGTTCCATATCTTAGCTATAATAAATAGCACTGCAATAAACATAGTTGTGCTGGTAGCTTTAGTGTGGTCTTGTTTGTAAACATTTGGGTAAATGCCCAAAAGTGGGATTGCTGGGTCATAGGGGAGCTCTATGTGGAGTCTTTTAAAGAACCTCCATACTACTTTCCAAAGTGGTTGAACAAGTTTACACTCCCACCAACAATGCAGTAAGGTTCCCTTTTGTCCACATCCCCTCCAGCATCTGTTGTTTTTAGAGTTGTTTTAGCCATTCTAACTGGGGTGAGGTGGTATCTCAATGTTGTTTTGATTTGCATTTCTTTTATGGCTAGGGAGGTTGAGCATTTCTGATTGGGCATCTTTCTTTCCTCTTCAGAGAAGTTTCTCTTTAAGTCTTTCGCCCACTTATTTATTGGGCAGTTGTTTCTTTGAGGATTTGTTGTTGGGGGATTTAATTTTTTGTGTTCAATCTCACATTTCTTATGTTTACAATTTTTTTTTGTTGTTGGTTGTGGGGTTTGAACTCTGGGCCTGGACTCTGTCCCTCAGCTCTTCAGCTCAAGGTTAGTGCTCTACTGCTTGAGTCATAGCTCCCTTCTGGCTTTTTCTATTTGTGGTGTTGAAGAATTGAACCCAGGGCCTCATGCATACAAAGTAAGCAATCTACCATTGAGCCACCTTCCCAGTCCCATGTTTAAATATTTTAACTGTATTTTTTTTTGTCTTTTCTTTTTGGTACAGGGGATCGAACCCAGGACGTTGCACTTGCTAGGCAAGCGCTTTGCCACTGAGCTACATCCCAGCCCCCATGTTTAAATATTTTAAACTATACTTTTCTTCTAGTTAGAAAAGATAAAAATCTGGGAATATTAGTTATCTAAAAGGAAGAAATCATGAAGAAAATTAAATGCAGTGATGGTGTGATCCTGGCCACCTAGGAGATTGAGTTGGGGAATTTCAAGTTTGAGACAACTTTGGGTAAATTAACATGACACTCTCTAAAAATAATATGTTAATATTGATTTGCTTACCCACAATAAGTCTTTTAAACCCAAAGAGAAATTCAACTATTTAATAAATATTGAGAGATATTACACATTTAATTATTGGGGAATATCACTAAACTTTGCAATGAAAATTTGAATTCATTACTTAAGGAAGTTAGTCTATCAAAGCATCTTTAGATATTACTATTAATAAATTGTCATCAGATAAAATACAATAGGTATTTGGTGTATAATTTCAAGGAGATTACCAGTGAGGAAAAGTTACAAATGCTCAGGATGCATCTTTTTTTATTTTAAATTATTTATTTAAATATTTATTTTTTTATCATAAAGAACTGTACAGAGGGGTTACAGTTACATGAGCAAGGTAATGAGTCCATATCCTATCCATCATTGTTACCCCTCCTTTGTTTTCCCCTACCATTCCTTTCCTCCCCACCTCCTCAACTCCTTCCTTCCTCTCCCCTCCCCTCAGAATGCATTTAACTTGCCATTCTCAAAGCACTGAAATTTGCTTATAGTTGACATACAGTAGGTTTCAGCAAGCAAAACTTGACTCCATATGAAATACCTACATTACTGTCACAAATTACTGCTGTCCACGTTTTTTGTTTGTCTTTGTTTTTTTTTTCTGGCCATGGGGCTTGAACTTGGACTGGGCACTTTCCCTAGGTTCTTCAGCTCAAAGCTAGCACTCTACCACTTGAGCCACAGTGCCACTTCTGGTTTTCTGAGTGGTTTATTGGAGATAAGAGTCTCATGAACTTTTCTTGCCCAGGCTGGCTTTGAATTGCACTCCTCAGATCTCAGCCTCCTGAGTAGCTAGGATCACAAGCATGAGCCACTGGAACCTAACTCTGCTGTCTACATTAAAACCAAAAAACAGATCTTGTTTCCTGCCCTTCATCTCAAATACTGTGGGAGCTTGATTCACTTTTATGCTGCCTAACTTCACTCAGGGTGCTTCAATAAATCAAACATGTAAGATACACCTAACACTTCTAATAAATTATTATAGTTTGTTTGAATTTTTTATTTAGCTTAAATATAACTTTGAAATTATGACTTTACTATTTTACAATATACATTTCTAGTGGTTTGAAGTTATACATACTTGATGAGAAATCCAGTTTTCATGACTTATAGTTGGTGTCCACTACTAGCTTGATGTTATAATTTGAGCTTCACATTTCATACATTTTGGGGTGAATTTTAATTCTCCAGCCTTTTCTCACTGCTCTTTCAATTATCCTTCTTAGCCCACATTGTTTACATGAAGATGTTACTCACAAATTAACTATATAAATCATGCTAATGTTTAAAAATTGTGCCTATTTTCTTTCATATGTGGAACTTAGATCTAAATTATAAATTTATATAAAACATAGAGTTGGTCATATGCATATATACACAAACAAATAGATTGAAGTTTAATATATGCAAGTGAGGATTCCAATGGTATATGTGCTTTGAGCAACTAATTTATTACTTAACAAAATGAATCCCAGAAAGCTAAAAGATGTCTTGCAAACGTGTTGGGGTCAATTTTGGGAGAAAGATTAATGGAGAGAAGGTTGGGTGAATACTTTTATAATATCAATGTATATATGTAAAAATGGAGCCAGGTAACTTGAGTGTGTTTGGGAATGATGGAAAGAGTGACATTAATGAAGATGCCTTGATTAAAGCATTGCATAAAATCATATGTTGAAACCTTTTTCTGAACTAAAGATAAAATACTGCCTAATATGTCATTTTGTTCATCTGAAAATTCTATCACATGTAGAATAAAGAATTTTATTTTACTTCATCTATATAAGAAGCAATGAGAATTGCTATCAAAAAGTAAGTGATGTTCAAAAAGAAATAAGAAAACCATAAAGATTTCCTTGCACTTGGAGAACTCCTGCAATGATAATGAAGTTAGTGTAGCTACCTATCCTATCAGACCATTCTTAAATTAAAATATCTACTTTGATTAGCTCATTCATTAGAGAAAATCTAGCAGACATTCAATGAATTTTTCTTTGTGAGTACTTTTAACAGTGTGAATAGACAATTAGTGTGTTCACAGAAAGACAGACGAGAGAAGCACTATATAGTTCCTGGGCTGAGAGGATGAGGATCCTGAAGGCCTTTGCTCTCATGGAACACAAGGGGATTCCTCATATAATTATTGCTCTAGTATAGTTCTAAATGTTAAGCCAAGACTTGGGAAGTATTTAAATTGAGTAAATTGGTCCAACACAATAAGTGAAAAAGGATCACTGTACCAAATACAAAATAGTTGAATCACAATAAATAAATCAATTCTAGACTCTATTGAGGCAGAACTTTTTAAACACATGAGCAAAGATGTGGATACTTTGCTGTAACTGGGAGAATCAGTAGAAAAGAAGGCCGCAGAGGTGGATATCAGTATACATGCCTCAGTGGGAAAGTCTAAATATCTTGTTATCTTAGGGGCATGTTTGAAATGCTTAAGGAGTAACAGCAATCATATGGACCATTAAGCACCAGAAGCAACACATTATTCCTTAAATTTTCTTTATTGATTTCTAAAGGCATCAATTTTAATCCACTTCTTTTCATGCTTCCTAGAGTTTCCTTTGTAATTTTCTACTTTCCAAACATAGAGTAAGAAGATACAATCTGTGTCTTTCTGCTTGGAATTTGACAAGAGAATGCATTTGATTGGCCAAGACAACTTTCCTTTTCACTGTCATTACTAAATAATGGGAATAAAAATGGCAACATAAGCAACCCAATGCAATAATTATTTAAATTTGTTAAAAATAAGTTGTGAAATAATGTATTTACCCTTTATGATTTACTAACTGAAAATTTAGCTTTTATTTATGTCTTATTGAGTATGTAACCAGGTATTCTTCTATATATATCTCTTTATCTGGGAGACATAAAATAAAAAAAACAACACAGATGTCAACTTAGAAATTGCTTTTATCATTAGTATCAGTCTTTCTCACTTTCTTTGTCTGTCTACTTTCCCATCCAGCTTTCTCCTATTTTTTCTGCTTCTCATAGTACATCTCTAGCATTTAAAGAAATGTTGTTGAAGAAGATATATAACAACCTAATATGTATGGCAAGTCCAAAGTGACTTTGTATTAATAAAATCTCAGCAGTCAATTATATTTGAACTTTGCCTCTTCATATAATACTGTGATTCTCCCCAATATAGACAGTGCTTAGATAAGATGAAAAAGTGAAAATATGCTGTCTCTCTCTCTGCAGATTTATAAGATCTGAATGTCTTCAACAGCTGCTGAAGATCTATTCTGGCTTTATGATTATGTGAATCTTCTCATTGGAAAGTCTTTTTGTGCTTTACAATTTCATTGCAAAGGGAACAATTTAGAGTTTCATATTTAACTTATTAGAGGCACACTTCCTGGTTCAGTTTCTTTAACCTACTTTCAGTTTCTTGAGGCATAACTGACCTATGAAATTATTAAGTAAAAAATGTACCATATAATGTTTTGATATGTGTGTACACTGTGAAATACACATTCATGGTAGTGAATATATCTCACTTCACAGAGGTAATGTGTGTGCACAAAATACTTAAGACCTACTTTCTTAGCAAATTTAAATTATATAAATTATTACTAGTTATAATTATTGTGTAGTACGTCAGGCCTGAAAACTTTATATTATAATTGAATGTTGAAATAGTTTGAGCAACAAAATTGCTCAATTGTTTTGAAGAATTATACTTATCTTTCTAAGGCCAGAATAACTATTTGTAAACTTTTTTTAAAAATTACACTAGTTGATTACATATTGAGAATAATATAATATCAACCAACCAAATGTAATTTTTAGAAGGTAACAATACTTTTCAGCAGAAATGCATGCTAATCACATTTTTTTCTCTTGTTCCAGACCTGGGTCTTGAACTCAGATTCTGAGAACTGTCCCTGAGCATTTGTGTTTAAAGCTTGTGCTTTAACACTTCAGCCTCATCTCCATTTCTGGTTTTTGGTAATTAATTGGACATAAAAGTCTCAGCATCTTTTCCTGCCCCAGCTGGCTTTAAACAATAATCCTGAGATCTCAGCCTTCTGAATAGCTATGATTACAAGAATAAGGCACCTGTGCCTGACATCAATCACTTCTAAAATCTTCATTGACACAATTGATTTTTAACATAATACACATCTATTTACTGAAAGAGAGCTTATAAATACAGTAATATATATATATGTATATACTATAATGATTATAATTTTAACAGTATTAAAACATATAGAATTAGCTGGATGCCTCGGCTCATGCCTGTAATCTTAGCTATTTAGGAGGCTGAGATCTGAGAGTTGGTCTTTGAAGCCAACCAGGGCTGGATTATTTTGAATAATCACCCAAAACTTGGAAATAGAGCTGTGGCTTAAGTGGTAGAGCAATATCCTTGAGCAAAAATACTCAGGGACAATACAATGCCTGGGCCTGGAGTTCAATTCCAGGACAGGTGTGGGCATGCATGTGTGCATGCGTGCACACACAGACACAGACACACACAGAATGGAGCTATATAGTACATGCAAAATTTTGTGGGGGCAATGATTGCTACCTAACTACAGGATATTAATCCATTTTTATACAGCCACATCATTTTGAAGGTCATTCAAGCAACTCATTACCTTCTGTTGTGTACATGTACTACACTTAGCTCATCCATTTGTATTTTAAGTTGATTACAGTTATCTATATTATAAGCAGTACAGCTATGAGTACTTGTGTATAAGTTTTATTATTAAATTTATTTTTACCTCCTCTGCAATTTTTACTAGGGGAAGGTTTATTTTGACTTCTGCTAGAAATTGAGACAGATACTTTGACATCACTATGTACTAACACAAATATAGCTACTAGTATATAGAACAGTATATTCCTTTACAATTTGTATCATCCACTGGAAAATACATGGATGAAAACTGAAAAGCCAATAAAATTATAAGAAACTGTAGGAGTGTGGAATATTATGGAGTATTGTGGTAAGCTGGGAATGGCAGCACACTCCTGTAATCCCTGCTACTAGAAAAATGGAAGTATGAAGATATCAGTTCTTACATTAATTACAAGTCAGACCTGGAAAAAGGTTTTGAGGTTCCATCTCAAAAATAACCAAGCAATAATAATAATAAAAGTAAAACTAAAAGGAAAAAAGGTTATAGTGCAGCTCTTGTTTAGCATGTGTAAGGCTACAGGTTGAATCGCTCCTTCTATGAAAAAAATAGAATTCCATTGTCAATAATTAATGGTTTTAAGCCTGACTGATAACAAAAGTGATTATTAAACAAAAAGAAATATAACTCCTACAGCCAGCATTATACTTAATGGTGAAAAACTAAAGCCATTTCCTCTTAACTCAGGAACAAGACAAGGATGCCCACTCTCTCCACTTCTCTTCAATCTAGTATTAGAATGCCTAGCTACAGCAACAAGACAAGATGCAGACATAAAGGGGATCCAAATAGGGAAAGAAGAAGTAAAACTCTCCCTCTTTGAATGACATGATCTTGTATTAAAAGAATCCATAGACTCCACTCTCAAATTACTCAAGCTGATTCAAACTTTGGCAAAGTAGCAGGGTATAAAATTAAAGCCCCCAAATCAATGGCTTTTCTGTATGCCAACAATGAGAAAAGTGGGTCTGAATTAGGAAAGCAACTCCATTTGTAATAGCCCCACAAAAAATAAAATACCTAGGAATTAACTTACCCAAAGAAGTGAAGGACTTCTATGATGAAAACTTTAAAAACTTGAAAAAGGATATCAAAACAGAACTTAGAAAATGGCAAAAACTCCCATGCTCCTGGATTGGAAAGATCAATATCGTGAAAATGGCAATATTTCCCAAGGCTATCTACAAATTCAATGCGATACCTATCAAAATTCCAACCTCATTCTTCAAGGAAATAGAAGAGGCAATCCAAAAATTCATATGGAACAATAAAAGACCCAGAATAGCAAAAATGCTCCTCAACGGAAAGAACACTGCTGGAGGAATATCAATACCAAATTTCAAACTCTACTATAAAGCCATAGTAATCAAAACAGCTTAGTACTGGCACAAGAACAGACTTCAGGACCAATGGAATAGAATTGAAAACCCAGAAATGAACCTACAGACCTATAGCCATCTAATCTTCGATAAGGGAGCTAAAACAATAGAATGGAAGAAAGACAGCCTCTTCAGTAAATGGTGCTGGCAAAATTGGTTATCTACATGTAGAAAACTAAAGCTATATCCTTATATATCACCCTGCACCAGAATCAACTCCAAATGGATCAAAGACCTTGAAGTCAAAGCAGACACTCTGAAAACATTACAGGATGGAATAGGAGAAACCCTAGGTCTCCTTGGCACAGGATGAAATTTTCTGAATAGAGACCCAGAAACACAACAAATCAAAGAAAGGTTGTACAAATGGGATTGCAGAGCTTCTGCATGACTAAGGACATAGCTAGCAAGATCAATAGAAAGCCCATGGATTGGGAGAAGATCTTCACTAGCCATACAATGGACAAGGGTCTCATATCTAAAATATACTTGGAACTCAAAAACTTAAATCCCCCAACAACAAAGCCTCAAAGAAACAACTGCCCAATAAATAAGTGGGGTAAAGACTTAAAGAGAAACTTCTCTTAAGAGGAAAGAAGTATGGCCAATAGACACATGAAGAAATGCTCAACTTCCCTAGCCATAAAAGAAATGCAAATCAAAACAACATTAAGATACCACCTCACTCAAATTAGAATGACTAAAATCAAGAACTCTAAAAACAACAGATGCTGGAGGGGATGTGGACAGAAGGGAACCTTACTGCATTGTTGCTGGGAGTGTAAACTTGTTCAACCACTTTGGGAAGTAGTATGGAGGTCCCTCAAAAGACTCCACATAGAGCTCCCCTATGACCCAGCAATCCCACTTTTGGGCATTTACCCAAATGTTTACAAACAAGACCACACTAAAGCTACCAGCACAACTATGTTTATCGCAGCATTATTTACTATAGCTAAGATATGGAACCAACCCAGATGCCCCTCAGTAGATGAATGGATCAAGAAAATGTGGTATATATACACAATGGAATTATACGCCTCCATCAGAAAGAATGACATTGCCCCGTTTGTTAGGAAATGGAAAGGCTTGGAAAAAATTATATTAAGTGAAGTAAGCCAGGCCCAAAGAAACGTAGGTCCCATGGTTTCCCTTATTTGCAATATCTAGTATATGTCTGAGTCAAGCAGAAAAGGTCAGATAAGGTGATGTTAGGGAAATGAGCACTAAGATATGTATTCAAATGTTTTTTTTCTTTCATGCGATTGTTTCTAACACATTCATAAGATTATTTCTTTGTTGCTTTTTATGTCCCTTCCCCACAGGATAACCCCTGCTTTCACTGTATTTGATGTTGGTATAATTTGTGGAGGGGAAGGGGAAAAACAAGTGGTTTAAATAGGCATACAGATGGACCCGTTGCAACAATGAGAAGTATAAGTCGTTATTTGGAAAACGAACTTTACCACCTTGGTGGTGGGGGGAGGTTTGGGTGGGGGGGGGTAGAGGGAGAACCGGAAGGGATGGGAAGGGGAAACAAAGGAGGAGGCTACAATGCTTGATAAGAAATGTACTCATTATCTTGCCCATGCAATTGTAACCCCTCTGTACAGTATTTTCACAATAAAAATAAATAAAAATTAAAAAAAAAGAAATATAAGTTTCCTAAGAATATGCATTAGGTTTTCATGTGGAATTTACAAATTGCTTTTTCAGCATTACTTCTGGTGTTTCTTGTGCATTAATGTTTCCTATGTGGTAGCAGCATTTTGTGGCATATTTATGGCCTGTTCACAGAAGTGAGAACAATAGCCAGGTCCTACATATGCACAACTTTTGTGAATAAGTGCTAAGAGCCAGAGTGAACAAGCAAGTGTTTCCAACAAGGCCATGACCTGAAGTTTGATGATCTGACCAGTCCTCACATTTCCTTGGCTAGTAAGTAGCAAATTTTTTAAATTTATATATTTATTATTTGTGAAGTTTATTGTAATCTAAAAAGAACCAAAAGAATGAAAAAAGTAATTACAACCATCTAGATTATTAGTTTATTATTTTGTGATTTTAATTCAGTGTTAACCATGACCTCAAAAAGGTACTATGCTGTGTAGCAGAACGGTATATTTGTTTCATGTCAATATTTTTCTGTGTCACAGATGGTAATTTTATGAAGATATTATTCCAAACATAATGAAATTATGCTCTTATTCTGGAAAGTAGTTAGAATATAGGGATTAAATACTTATGACTGCTTATTTTGGAAGAAGGGTAAAATGTGACAGGATTTAAAGGAAGATTGTCTTTTGTTAAGGGAGCTGTGAAAAGCATGAGAAACTATGAAGAAACTTACATTTGAAATACATTTTAAAGACATGGGTAAGGTCCTAATAAGCCAATGATTGGAAATAAAGTTATGGTTATGAATGTATTTAGTTTCACAATGGGATAAATTTGGGTGTATGAAAGACAAATACAGTATTAGAGTTTGCAGAAGCCTTGAACAGAGGCTGAGAAATTGAAGAAACATAAATTAGTTGTGGAATGATGGTTTGGATAGGAAACAAAGATAGCTAGGTACAGAGGGTTCATCATTATACTCATAGCTACTCAAAGGGCTGAGATCTGAGGATTGCAGATGTAAGCCAGTCAGGATAGACAAATTTGTGAGATTCTTATCTTCAATTAATAAGGAGAAAGCTAGAAATGTAGGTATGGCTTAAGTGTTAGAGTGCCAACTTTGTGCATGTCTGTGCACACTGAAACACACATACACACATGTACACACAGAAAGACAAATATAGCAACTACATGTATACATATTGGTGTAGGATTCTGAAAGTGAGGTATAATCTATATGACATTTACATTTACCTTTGGCAAAACAATGAATTGAATAACTACAAGAGGTGGCAAACAAGAGTACAAAGAAGCTTGGAGCTTTGTCAGCTGAACTGAACTTTGTTGCTCCAGCTGATAGAAATGCTCTCTATACAGTTGTAACGTATCTCAGTTCTTGTGAATGTTACCCTTTACTTATGCAAAATTCAAGAAGTTCAGAACTTATCACTATGTTAACACATATGCTCTCTTTCTTATATTTTATAGTTGTTATTCTAGCAATTATGATGATTAAATGCCCATGGGTGTTTAAGAATGCTTAAAGAAAATGAATTACAGATTCAATGAAACTTGTGTATATGTATGATAGACTGGATTAACAAAAATAAAACTTTTATTACTTACTAATGAATGAAATAACAATAACTTTAGATAGCATCATCAACTATATACCTTCATGAAACCTATTTGCGATGTAACATGGCAGACATTTTCAAATATATATTAAAACAATTCCTTTGAATGATCCCTTTATAAGTGATACCTTCTTTATTTTGGAATTTTCTCTTTTACTGATTTGATCAC
>NW_012267365.1:671555-678454 GCF_000151885.1 Dipodomys ordii | reverse complement strand
TTTATTTGAATCAGATCTTGTTTGGTTTGAATAAAAGTGAAACAATTTTTTCAGTACTCTCAGGACAAAGATCAGTTTCTTTTTACTCAGCATCCAAACCAAAGACTTCTACTACCAGACATTTGTTTACTTTCTGGTCTTATTTGCTATCACAACCATATTCATGTTTTTCTCTCCAGCAATTGCTGACTACCAAATGGTTCCTTTTTTTTATACTCAGTACTTTTATTTATACTCATCCCTTACTGCATGTGGACTTAATTTTATGCTTCAAAACTTAGTTCATTTGACATTATTCCTAGGAAACTTTTCTTGACTGTTTGCCTTTATTCATTCTTTTTCACTTCACCCAAGAGGGGAATAATTACTTTTTCTTGTATGCTCCTTTTGTACCATGTGTATGACTGTAGTATGTCATTATTTATGCTGCAGTTTTTTGTTTGCATGTACATTTTTTTCTTCAAGATTTTAAGCTATCTGAAGGCAATCACTTAATGTGCTTTGGTATTCAAAGCTCCTCAAAATTTCTTTCTTACTCTCAGGACAAAATTCTAAAGTGTAAGAGACACATTCTCTAAGAACAAGCCTTCACTTCACTTTTGAATTTATCTTATGCCATCTCTTCTCTGTATCTGTCTCTCCCTCTTTTTCTCTTCTCTCTCTCTTTCCCCTAGATTATGTATCTCATATATATGTCTATAGATACCTGTATTTAATTTCTGAGTTGAGTTTTGTTATTTATTGCTTATTACTTTTAAATGTGCTCTCGCTTCTTCCCAAGATATGTCTTCCCACTTTGATCTTATTATTTGGGCAATTCCTACTTACCTTTCGGTTCTCAGAAGTCAATCATGTTTTCCAGGAAATCTTTCTAGGTAACTGTGTATTTCTTGTGAACACAAGACCTTCCTTTACTGCAGCAAAATACTCTCTGATTTTCTGATTTACTTCCTGTGTCCTCACCCAGGTTCTACATTGTTGATGATGAAATGAAGGACTCAGGTTTGTATTTGTCTATGCTTTTACTTTTTTCTGCTTTGCTTATAGTGGCCAATAAAGGGGGAACATTATAGAAGCACAAGGGAGCTCAACACTCACAAAATTAGTGAGGTAGACCTTTGTGGAAGTCATTTATGTCCTTTCAGTACACAGTACTATGCTTGGTTTCACCAACGCACATCTTTTTTTTCTGTTGTGGGTGCCTGAACTCTGGGCCTAGGGGCTGTCCCTGAGCTCTTCAGCTCAAGGCTAGCGCTTTACCACTTGAGCCATAGTACCACTTCTGGCTTTTTCTGCTTATGTGGTACTGAGAATTTGAACCCAGGGCCTCATGCATGCAAGGCAAGCATTCTACCACTGAGGCACCTTCCCAGCCATTCACCAATGCACATTTAACTTAATATTAACAAGCTAGTCTCTTCCATTCTAGGAGCCTATAAAATAAAAAATATCAAGTTTAAGTACCAAATCTTTAAAGGAAATTTAAAAAAAATCCCCTTCCTTCTACCTTTCTTTCTCTCACTCTCTTCTATCCTATTTCTCTTTCTTTCTTCAATTAGCTTTAACAGTTCTGTAAAGATCAGAAATATTTCAAAGCAAGTACATATAATTATAATTGAATGCATTTTGTAAAATTTTCACATTTCAGGAACATCCAATGCATGAAACAGCTTTTGCCACGTAGCAACTACCGTGGTAGAAAGGAGACCAGGACAAGAACTTATATTACCTCATATAAGTGATGAAATCAGGACATTAGAGTGTTAACAGTGAGTGAAAAAAGCTCAGGTACATCATACAGGTCCTAAGTTCAAGCCACAGGACCAGCACACACACAAACACACACACACACACACACACACACACACACACACACACACACACACACACGCCAATAAAAAAAGCCAACTTAAATAACTTAAAAACACATCAAGGGTTGAAACAACCACCTTATTGAAAATGTGAAGATTATAGGAAGCATGTGGAAAGATGTTCAATGTGGCATAATTTTATGTTGGTTTCATTTGGTTTAGAGGTGCAAGATGATGATAAAAGCATTACTTGTGGGTGAATCTGTGAAAGTGTTTCTGGAAAAGATTAATATTTGACTGTGCAAAGAATATCATCCTTTAATAATGTGGGCAGGCATCATGTGATCCATCAAAACATGGTTCTTAGAAGACAAAAATCAAAAGTAAGAGCAAATTTTCTCTCCTTTGCCAGGACATCCAGCTTCCTTCCTGAGAAGCTAGAGTTTAAGCCTTAGAATTTGGAATAAATTGAAGCACAACTTTTTTCCCTTTTCCACCTTGCAGATACCATACTGTGAGGCTTAGTTTATATGATTATACCAGTCAATTTCAATAATAATGATAGCTAATGTCACATATATGTACATGTGTACATAAACCCTTTTGGCATACATATATTATTGGGAAATGCAAATTAAAATAGAAATTAAATACCATTGAACACTTATTATAATGACTGAATCCTAGATCAATGACAATATTAAATGTTAGGAAGTATACAGAGAATCATGAATCAAGTTGTAATGCAAACTGTCTTAGCCATTTCAGAAGACTGCATGGCAGTTTCTCATAAACACAATACAGCCAAGACATGATAGCCTAACCAAACAAGAAGCACAGCTGTAATTTATCTCAGGTTTTCCTCCTAGATTCTAAGTTGTAGCAAGCTGTGTCTTTGTCAAGCTGAGAGTGGCATATACATACATACATACATACATACATACATACATACATATGTGTGTGTGTGTGTGCACATTTGTGTGCATGTGTGTCTATGACTTGAGCTCACGGCCTGGGTACTGTCCCTGAGGATTTGGCTCAATGCTGGTGCTCTTCCACTTGGGCTACACCTTCATTTCCAGCATTTAATTGTTAACAGGAGAAAACAGTCTCATGGCTTTCCCGTCTAGGCTCGCTTTAAACAACAAGTCTCAAAAATCTCAGCCTCCTGAGTAGCTAGGATTACAATATGAACCACTGGCTCCCTGCAAAAAAAAAAAAATATATATATATACACACACATAAATGTTTTTTATTGTAAAAATAGTGTACAGAGGGTTTACAGTTACATGAATAAGGTAATGAGTACATTTCCTATCCAGCATTGTTACCTCCTTCTTTTTTTGGCCTCTACAATCCTTTCCCTTCCCACCTCCACAACTCCTCCCTCCTCCCCTCCCTCAAGGTGTAAAATTCCTTTTCAACATAGTGTCTTGTACATCTCATTGTTACAATGGGGTCAACCTGTAACCTTATTTAAGCATTTTGTTATTTCCCTTCCCCTCCCCAAATTAGAAAATTGTATATAAAAGATGCAGGGCACCAACATCAAATACAGTGAAAACAGGGGTTATACCATAGGGGAAGAACATACAAAAGAAGCAAAAATATAAAATAGCACATTTTAAATACGTTAAAAACAATAGCAAGCAAAAAAAAACAGTTGTGTCCCTATCTTGGGGTTCATTTCACTTATCATCTTATATGGTCATATGCACATAGCTTTTGAACTCTTCTGCTTGTCCTAGACTTATACTAGTGATTGAAAATAAGGGAACCCATGGCACCTATGTTTCTTTGGGCCTGGCTTACTTCACTTAATATAATTTTTTCCAAGTCTTTCTATTTCCTACCAAATGGGTTATGTCACTCTTCCTGATGGAGGCATAGAAAATTGATTGTGTGTGTGGGTGTCTCTGTGTGTGTGTGTATGTATACACACACATATATATATGGTCTATATATGCATAGATGTGATAGATAGATAGATAGATAGATAGATAGATAGATAGATAGATAGATAGATAGATAGATATGCGCCACATTTTCTTGATCCATTCATCTACTCTGGGTTGGTTCCATATCTTAGCTATGGTAAGTAATGCTGTGATAAGCATAGTTGTGCTGGTAGCTTTAGTATAGCCTTGTTTGTGATAGGTTGGTAAATGCCCAAAAGTGGATTGCTGGGTCATAGGGGAGCTCTATGTAGAGTCTTTTGAGGAACCTTCATACTGCTTTCAAAAGTGGTTGAACAAGTTTACACTCCCACCAACAATGCAGCAAGGTTCCCTTTTGGCCACATCTCCTCCAGCATCTGTTGTTACCTCACCCCATTCTAACTGGGTAAGGTGGAATCTCAATGTTGTTTTGATTTGCATTTCTTTTATAGCTACATAAATTGAGCATTTCTTCATGTGTCTATTGGCCATCCTTCTTGCCTCTTCAGAGAACTCTTTCATTAAGTCTTTAGCCCACTTAATAATGGGGCTGTTGTTTTTTTTGGGACTTGTTGCTGGGAGATTTAATTTTTTGAGTTCTAAGTATTTTTTAGATATGAGACCCTTGTTCATTGTACGGCTAGTGATGATCTTCTCCCAATCTGAGGGCTTTCTATTGATCTTGCTAACTATGTCTTTGCCATGCAGAAGCTCTGCAGTTTCATGCAATCCCATTTTCCAACCTTTCTTTGAAATGCTGTGTTTCTGGATCTCTATTAGGAAAATTTTGGCATGTGGAAATGAGCCCCAAAGTTTCTCCTATTCCTTCCTGTAATGTTTTCAGGGTGTCTGCTTTGACTTCGAGGTCTTTGATCCCTTTGGAGTTGATTCTGGTGCAGGGTGATATATAAGGATCTAGCTTTAGTTTTCTACATGTGTTAACTCAATTTTGCACCATTTACTGAAGAGGCTGTCTTTCTTCCATTCTAATTTTTAGTTCCCTTATCAACAAGGAAGTGGCTACGTGTCTGAGGGTTCACTTCTGGGCCTTCAATTCAATTCCATTGTTCCTCAGGCCTGTTTTTGTGCCAGTAACAAGCTGTTTTGATTACTATGGCTTTGTAGTAGAGTTTGAAATTTGGTATTGATATTCCTCCAGCATTGTTATTTCTGCTAAGGCTCACTTTTGCTATAAGGAGTCTTTTCTTGTTCCATATGAATTTTTGGGTTGCTTCTTCTGTCTCATTGAATAATGAGGTTGGAATATTGAATTTGTAGATAGCATTTGGAAGTATTGCCATTTCATATTAATCCTCCCAATCCAGGAGCATGGGATGTTTTCCCACTTCCCAAGTTCTGCTTTAATTTCCTTTTTGAGGTTTTTAAAGTTTTCATTGTAGAGGTCTTTCACTTCTTTAGTTAACTCCTTGGTATTTTATTTTTTGTGGGGCTATTATAAAAGCGTTGCTTTCCTGATTTCGGCTGCTCTCTTCTCATTGTTGCTATATAGAAAAGCCATTGATTTTTGAGGGCTAATTTTATACCCCGCTACTTTGCTAAAATTTCGAATCAGCTCGAGTAATTTAGCAGTAGAGTCCATGGGATTCTTTAAATACAAGATCATGTCATCTGCAAAAAGGAGAGTTTTACTTCATCTTTCCTGATTTGGATCCCCTTCATGTTTGCATCTTTTCTTTTTGCTGTAGCTAGGCATTCTAATACTAAATTGAAGAGAAGTGGAGAGAGTAGATATCCTTGTCTCATTCCTAAATTTAGAGGAAATGGTTTTAGCTTTTTTTTTTTTTTGTCAGTCGTGGGGTTTGAACTCTGGGCTTGGGCGCTATCCTTGAGCTCTTCAGCTCAAGGAGAACACTCTACCGCTTGAGCCACAGTGCCACGTCCTGTTTTCTAGTGGTTTATTAGAGATAAGAAAAAAGGTAAAGTTACATTTAGTAAAAAAAATTACTGAGGCAAGACCTACAGATGTTATACTAAGGAAGTTCACTTGTTCATTTGGTCTCCAGTAATGTTATTGAGTCTCTGTTTAATATAGAGAGACAAAAATGTTAAAAGCAATAGAAGTAAGCAAGTATGAATTTACTGACTTCAGTTTAACAACACTTAAGAAGCTGGATCAAATGGCTGCTTAGTCAAAATTTCTTACGTGCCAGAAAAAGAACAGGTTTTCCTTGCTCCAATTCTTTTTTTTTTTTTTTTTTTGGATCTGGTCGTGGGGCTTGAACTCTGGGCCTGGGCACTGTTCCTCAGCTCAAGGTTAGCGCTCTACCATTTGAGCCTCAGCACCACTTCCGGCTTTTCTCTTTTTGCTTATGTGGTGCTGAGGAATCGAACCCAGGGCCTCATGCATGCAAGGCAAGTGCTCTACCACTGAGCCACCTTCCCAGCCCCGCTTCCATTCTTTTTTTAAAAATAAGTTTTTTTATTGTGAAAATATTGTACAGAGGGGTTACAGTTACATGCTTGCTCTCATTCTTCCCTGTAGATTTGTGCTAATGCTATCTGCACGAGAACTTACCATAAAGATAGCAAATAAATAAGTTGAAAATTCACATTTCATCACTGTCATTTTAGGACTAATTCATATATATGTGTGGTCAATATTTGTGTCACAATAGAGACAGTAGGATTTGAGAGAGCTAAGGAACAATAAGTAATTTAGTACCTGCAATAAAACTTTGAATAATCAGAATGGAAAATATTCTAAATCTTATCACATACTCCTTCATATTACTTCATGATTTACTTTTGTCTGTTAATGATTAGTATTATTGAAGATAATTGGAAGAGACAAGGTGATTCACAATAGGTTATAAAACTAGATTAAACATTCATTTGAAACAAACTGCATTATTTAAAAAATTAGTTATACAAGGCATTTCATATTTTCATATATGCATATATGTATTTTGATTATGCTAACCACCTCTATCAATCTTTTTTATCCCAACCTTCCTTTTCTTTTCTTCTTTCTTTTTTCTTTCTTTTTTTTTTTTTTTTACAAATTTTAATATACTCTTTTTTTTTTTTAATCGGTCGTGGGGCTTGAACTCTGGGCCTAGGCGCTGTCCCTCAGCTCTTCAGCTCAATGCAAGGGCTCTACCACTTGAGCTACAGCGCCACTTCCGGTTTT
>NW_012267365.1:665557-671505 GCF_000151885.1 Dipodomys ordii | reverse complement strand
AGTAAGGTTCCCTTCTGTCCACATCCCCTCCAGCATCTGTTGTTGTTAGAGTTCTTGATTTTTGTCATTCTAATTGGGGTGAGGTGGTATCTCAATGTTGTTTTGATTTGCATTTCTTTTATGGCTAGGGAGGTTGAGCATTTCTTCATGTGTCTATTGGCCATCATTCTTTCTTCTTCAGTGAAGTTTCCCTTTAAGTCTTTAGCCCACTTATTTATTGGGCAGTTGTTTCTTTGAGGATTTGTTGTTGGTGCCCATGTAATTGTAACCCCTCTGTACAGTATGTTCACAATAAAAAAAATAAAATTTAAAAACATAAAAATAAATAAAAAAAGGACTAAAAGTTCAGTAGAGATTTAAAAACACACACACACATATACTACTAAAATAAATATTATGCGAGGACAAAAATTAATAGAAAACTTTTCTTAAAAAAATAAAATGTTTTAAAAAAAGAGTTCTTTGATTTTTTTGGCGGGAGGAGGGGTGCAGGACGGAGGGGGGTGGATTGGAAGATCCTGTATCTCCATTGTGTCCATAACCAGTCTCTTGGTGGAGTCTCTGGTCTCCTTGTGGCGTTTGGTTTTCCTGTGGCTTGATTGGTTTCTTAAGTCTGTTTGAGCAGGCAGAAAAATGCTCTGCTTTACCCAGGATTTTGTGGTCCTCCTCCCAGCTAGTTCAGTGGGAGGGACATCTGCTTTGAGTATCACAAAAGAGGGAGATGGCTGTTTCCTCTAATTTGGAGTTGCTGTGAGGAGGCTAGATTCTGGGTAGAGTTGAGGCCTTTCAGCAGAAAGCAGCTTTTCCCTCAGGGGCTAGTTTCTGAGACACTCACAGAGCCCAGCCTGGAGCCAGTCTCAGGGTTTATCTTTACTGAATTTCAATTGATTGTCTAGGCTGCTCTACAAAGGGGCAGCCTCTGGCTCTGTTTACCCAGTGAAGAGAATCACTCCTCTGGGGGCAGATTTATGGGCTGGGTGACTTTCCCCTGGGTGGGGCTGAGCCTGGCAGGTCAGATCAGGTTCCTGTGACTTGCTAAATTACTCTTTTGTTTTCTTCCAAGGCCTGATTTGGAGCTAGCTGCTCAGCCAGGCCTTTGTCAGTATCAAAGATTGGAGATCTCTGGTGGTGGTGGTTGTGGTGGTGTGACCTTCCCTCCTCTCCTCCCTGAGGAGTGAGGATGTCAGGGTTCTGCTCAAGCCAGAGTCTTTTTTTCTGGGCCGTCTCTGGTCTGTGATCTGCTGGATGAAGATATCTGCTCCTTGTCAGTTCTTGCTGGTTTTGAGTAGAATCTGCTTGCCAGCTGTGTTTGTCACCTTTGTCCTGGACTTTCTGTGTTGTAGGTATTGTGGCTACAGCCACCACCGCTGCTGCCCCACTGCCCCCACCCCACCCCCACCCCCACCACCACTGCAGCCGCAGCTATTGGCAAGTCTTCAGATCTGTGTCCTTGCCTTGGTTTTTCCTCTTTGGCCAAACTCTGTACTGTGATGGCATACTTGGTGATATTCTCTGGCCTAGGAGTGTTCACTGGAACACTAAAACTGCTTTCTATATGAGAGCTTGTTTAGCCTCCAGCTTCCCCTCCACCATCTTCCTCTGACTCCAACTTGAGATAATTTTATGTCAATAAATCAAATCTCACAAACTTGATAAAATCAGTTTTCCTTTCTTAATCTTCTCAGTAATATTTGCATTTTACTAGCTTATTTTCAAACAGAATATAAACTCCTAATTTAATAGCTTCTTCCTTGAGTACTGCCCTAGTAATTTCAGCACTCGTTACTTGTAATAAAATAAGTTTACAAGCAATTTACTGTTTTCATGTAAATTAGAAGCTCAAATATACATTCACTTAATTAAATTTTAGTTTGTTTCCTTTCTCCTTTACTGAACGTACAAATTTTCCATATCTATTGAATGTTTTACAGTAAATGAGTAAATATTTTTCTTTTTTTATTTCAAATTTATGGTTTATTTGTATTTTAGGCTTTCTTTCTTTTTTTTTTTTTTTGGTCCGGTTGTGGGGCCTGAACTCTGGGCCTGAGCGCTGTCCCTCAGCTCTTCAGCTCAAGGCTAGCGCGCCAACACTTGAGTCACAGCGCCACTTCTGGCTTTTTCCTTTTTGCTTATATGGGGCTGAGGAATCGAACCCAGGGCCTCAGGCATGCAAGGCAAGCGCTTTACCACTGAGCCACCTTCCCAGCTCCTATTTTAGGCTTTCATCAAGAGGTTATGATATGTATAATAAGCTACTGTGAACACATTCATTTTCTAAATAGCTCTGCAGTATGGATCAACATGTATGATAGGAATGTATATGAGGATAGCTCCTGTTTTCAGGTTGGGTAATGTAGATAATTTCTACCATTTCTATTTTTGAGTGCTGTTAGTATTAAGAATGGTACTTAAAAAAAAACTATAAGGCTAACATCGTTAAAATTAAAATACTCAAGAATTCCTAACAATTCCTTCTAGATTTTTTCTTTTTTCTTTATATTTTGTAGTGATAATTGAAGAAATGAACACATAGCATTTGTGAGAAGAATTAGAGTGGATCATTTTTAAAAATTTAATTTAATTGCCAAAGTGATGTATAGACGGTTACAGTTACATATGTAAGGTAGTGAGTACATTTCCCCTTCCTCAGTTTTCTCCCACTTTCCCTCCCCTTCAATTCAATTCATTACAGTTCAATTCCAACACATTGTTTTGTGAGTTTTGCTGTTGCATTGGTTTGCTCTTTGTCCTTGGTTTCACCATTTTGTTGTTCTCCTTCCCTTCCTTAGTTCAGATAAACATATATGCAATACTGAGGGTACTAATTTTATCTTATTAATTTTTCACAGTACCAATAATTATGTGTAAATATTAACAGTTAAAGGTGATGATATTAAAACCCAAAGTAAATCTTGCTTATTAGGTTTTGTCAAAAAAAGAAAACTGACCTGAAACTACCCTGCATTGTGGGCATTTCCTTCTCTTCAATCTGTTATCAAGAAGGAATTATTGCATTAAAATCAAAGCTAATTGAAAGAGGAAATAAATAGGAGTCTGTTTCAAATAAGATGATGACTAGACATCGGAAGTTGGATGTTTATAGGAAAATTAACCAACACTAACAGGAAATTATGCTATTTCTCGGGAAAGTTTTATTTATGAAGCCAATCCTGCCTTCTGCTATATCCAAATATGAAAAAAGAAAAAGTCATTACTAAGGTTTCTGCATAATTCAATAAAGTGATTTGACTCTGGCTGTTATTTTGAATGTATTTGCAATTTTATTCTCAGGATTGAATGTATTACTTATCCATGTGTCCATGATATTTTTTTAAACTTAAGCATTTAGACAGAATCATACTCTGTAGCACAAAAAATAGTTTTGAACATTTCCTTTTCTTATTAAAAATGGGGTTTTATGCCATATCTAAGAATCTGTACCTTCTCTTTCTTTTCCTCCTTCTTTTCTCCTTCTCCTTCTTCTTCCTCATTACTATCATCATTTTATTTTAGCAGCAGAAAGTAAGGTAAAGGGCTTTGATTTAGATTTGAATAACCTGACAGTTTTCTCCATTCCTTCTTTCCTTCATCTCTCAACCTATAGTGACTGACAAGTGTTTGTTCTCTGGTTAACTCAGTCCATGAGAATACTGCTAGAGATTCATCCATGGGCTTTGAAGCCAATTCTTTTCTGCTGTTGTTTTTGCATGTGAAGTTTTTTTTTTTTTAAATACTTATGGGCTTCAGGGTCTTGCTTGGATAACAAAATAAAAATAATGCTTTCTTTTGGGTGAGGGTTAAGTACATAGAACTCTCAGAAAGCCACAGACTACATGCTGGCTGTGGATTAATTGTTGTTATGAATGATTTGAAGGCTCCCTGGAAGGAAAGGGGTTTTGGCTTTTGTTTACGGTTCTTTCTTGAGAATGTGACATATTTTGTTTAATGAGTATTTAGTAACTCTAATAAATATTTGTGGTGGTGTGTGAGTTTTATGCCTGTACTAGTCATAGGTGACTCAAGGACACATGACCTGTTATGTCTGGTCTTAAAGGTCTTCCAGCATTTTGAATCCTGCCTCCTCTTTCAAGTTAATATTTTTTAAGGGCAGATCTTAATGCATTTATTGATTGCTGATGGGATAAAAATTAACATAAAAACAATCAGTGGACACATTCTAAAAATAGTCATTTCAGAAACTGTCTTTTAATGTGTGATTCTTTCCATGCAAATTCCATTTAGAAATTGATCTTTATTTGACCTGATAGAAAGTAGCTACCTCAACATGGTATGAAAAACAATGCAATATGTCTATTCAAAAATAACAATTGTTGGGGCTGGGAGTTTAGCCCAGCAGAAGGGCGCCCGCCCGGCATGTGCAAGACCCTGGGTTCAGTCCTCAGCCCTGGAAAAAAAAATTGTTGCTGGGCACTGGTGGCTCATGTCTGTAATCCTAGCTACTCAAGAGGCTGAGATCTGAGGATTACAGTTCAAATCCAGCCCAGGCTGGAAAGTCTGTGAGACTCTTATCTTCAATAAACTACTAGAAAACCCGGAAGTGGCGCTGTGGCTCAAATGGTAGAACACTTGCCTTGAGCTGAAGAGTGCAGGGACAGCGCCCAAGCCCAAAGTTCAAGCCCCAAGACTGATAAAAAACACACAAAAAAACAAAAATAACAACAACAAAAAACCCCAATTGTTGCAAGTACCCTTTAACCTTAGAACCATCACAAGAAAAAACAGCTGATAACTTAAAAGTAATTCAGGAGAAACATCAAACTTAGAAAACAAATTGGTAAAGCTTTTTTACTCTATGTTTGGACAGTGCTGTGGGCCAGTGTGAGCTTTCTCTTTCAGCCTAGAATACTTCCCAGAGTTCCCAGGCTCCTAATGATATTGTTAGTGGAGAAAACTTGCCAGGGCTCAACAATAACAATGCCAGCATCCTGTTAATATTTTAATGCAAGAGATGGTTTATGCACTTTCTGTGTTGATCAAGGAACAGTGTGGCCCCATGAACTGTCTGAGAAGAAAATGTTTTATTCTCTGTCATGTTCAGTAGTGCAAAGTCATAGAGTGAGTTCTAATGGTTTTAATTTTATACATATTTATTTTACTCATATAGATTTTAATACACTCAGTTTTATGTTCTCTTCTAAACTCAATATTTCACAAATCTTAATATCACTTCTATCCATGTATTTGTTGCTGGTGTAAAATCTCAAGCACCTATGATCAGCTTTCTCTGGTAGGAGCCAGCATTCATCCTGTACTTGGGTAAAAGAAGGGAAGAATGAGCCACTTCAGAATTAATGAAATTTTGTTCTGAAGGCTCCTATTTCTCCATGAAATACAATTAAGGCACATGGGTTAGGGACTGACATGTAGAACAGACTGAAACCCTTGGTGCTCCTCAATATGCATCCTCTCCCATCTTTCCTTGACATTCAGATCTCAATGTCTCCTGTGATTAGGTATCCAGGTATCTGAATTTGCCAATATAAATATGGAAGGATGAAATTTATCACTTGGCCTCCTCTATTATAAGAAAATCTCTGGACTCCCTCTCTGAATTCCAATTGCATTAAAATATTTCTGAAAATTTATAGGAAGTATACGTGCACCTCTCAGTGACAAATCCATTCTCTGTCCACTGCTTTTTCACAGTGGCATGCTATCCTGGTGTACCCTGTGGCCATGTGAAGACGAGAACAGGAAGATGAGAAGAAGGATTTCCTTTTTGTCTGTTTTATATTTCTGTTGGTGTCCTTTTACCTTAACTATAGAATTTAAGTCTAATGACAAGGTTTTTTTTTTAATTTAATTTAATTTTATTTGTGAACATACTGTACAGAAGGGTTACAATTGCATGGGCAGGATAATGCGTACATTTCTTACCAAGCATTGCAGCCTCCTCCTTTGTTAACCTTCCCATCCCTTCCCAGCCT
>NW_012267365.1:659673-665507 GCF_000151885.1 Dipodomys ordii | reverse complement strand
ATATATATATATATATATATATATATATATTTGTGTTCTTAAGATTTCACTGTGATCCAGAAAGAACAAAGTACTATAATACATGGAAAAAGGGAACACCAGCTCATGTAAATCCAGCAATATGTCTTAATCACATAGTCTGCATGATTCACTCTTTCAGTTCTACCTCATGGTTACTGTACAAAAACAAATAGAAATAGGCCAACATTTTTATGACGCTTAGAGTTTATAAAGTGCTTCCCTGGGATAGTACTAAGGTTGTGATTATATAATTGGAAATAAACAATCCATATGAAAAGCAATTGAACAGTGATGTATGAGAAAATGAATAAGTAAGGTACATAAGAAAAGAAAATAGTGGGCTTGGAAGGTGGCTCAGTGGTAGAGCACTTGCCTTGCATGCATGAGTCCCTGGGTTCGATTCCTTAGCACCACATAAGCAAAAAGAAAAAAAACCCAGAAGTGGCGCTGTGGCTCAAGGGGTAGAGTGCTAGTCTTGAGCTGAAGAGCTGAGGGACAGCACCCAGGCCCAGAGTTCAGGCCCCACGACCAGACCCCCGCCCTCACCACCCCCCCCAAAAAAGAAAACAAAAGAAAATAACATTGGATTTCTTCTTTCTTTTATTACCTTATTACTTTCCTTTGTAGTGGCTGTTAAGTCCACATAGTGTACATGAAGACGCTGAGTTTTAAAGCCATTGAATGACTTGCTGAAAGTCACACTGTGTTTATAAGGTGTTTCCAAAATGTGGAATTGGGTCTGTTTGTCCCATATATGATACCATTATACTTCTTGTGAGTAACAGAGGTGATATAGCCTCTTGGCAATCAATGTTTCTATAGGAGAAGATTGTGGCAGATAGGTTGTGGACAGACTATATTTTTCTGCTATCTCTTCTATTCTGACGTATCTACCTCTGTTATGACTTTCAATGTCTTTTCAGCTACAAGGCAGCTACATAATAGCCCAAATCATTCCTCTGCCAAATGTGGTTTGTTTTCCTTTCCTTTATAGGTGATGATCACTGATAAATATCTGAAATCCTAACCTCCAGCTCAACATCTGCTTCTGGAGAATCCATTTTGTAACAGCTGATACTAGAGGTGCCCAAACAAGCAAATGATAGGAAGGATTTGGAAGTTGAGTCAGTTGAATTGCCAGTGCCAAAAGGAATACTTCCCTCAGGAGGTGGAGCATAGACAGCCATTGGCACAAGATATCACTAACATTCACCAGTGGTGTAAAGGGAAGAAAACAGGCTTCCTAGTATAATAGGTTGCACATATGAAAGCAATGGAAGAAATATTAGTCATAATGATAGTGGTATTCATGTTTGCTGTGTTGTGTTGTTGATGTGTAGTGGCAGATAATTAAATCTAATTGGGTACCATGAACAAAACTGAGTACTGTGCTAATGACAGAAGAAGGTCTTTTGGGTTGTATCAGTTCTGTCATGAATGTAGTAAGAATCCCAGGGTCAATTCTATGACTAAATTGAATAGATTATTTAAATGACAGCTAAATGTTTCACCATGGCAGATTTCTTAGGCCAAGATGAAGAATTTGGAGTAAGATTTATGTAAAGATGCTGTAAAATATCTTGGTGAATTAGAAACCTCTGAAACATGAAGGCTTACAGAGTAAATTTGCCTTCTTAATTAGGAATAAGACAAGGAGTTGAATTGTGGAAAAAATACTCTTGTGTGTGTGTTTTTAAGGCCCAACTCAAGGGAAATACAAAGAGAAATCTGTCTCAGCCTGTCACAGACATGGTTCACATCTGTTAACATAAATTTTCAGATGGCAGTTGCTGTCAAGGTCTTAGACATCTTAGACCAGCCATGCTTATAAACAGATAGGTATTTAAACCAAGGTGTTCCAGTAAGACTTTTTTTTTTAATTGGGGCAAGGTGCATTGACCAAAGAGAGTTATAGCTGAGACATGTTCTCCATTTTGACTAAGTACCTGTCTATTCCTGGCCCTTCCACTATCTCTACCTCTGGCCCATGAGTTATGAAGATATAAAAGACTAGTGAGATTTACATTCACTTGATACCTGGTGTCATTTTGTTGGGCAAAGTTCAGTATTGATATATTATTGCCTCTTTATTATTTTGCTTGTCCTATTGGCAATATGTGATAAGCTTCTTGCTTTGACTTTCCTTTTGGCTCATTGTGCTAATTGATCTCTTTAACAATGAATTGCATGATAAAGTAGTCACAGTGTGTTTACTTACAAACATGAATTCTGGAAGAATGGAAGGTTTCCCATGGTGTATTTTGCCAGTTAGTCTTCCTTGGAGAATGTTAATGTATTCTTAGTAGTAATTCTTCAATTCTTTTTTTTGGGGGGGGCGGTTCCGGTCGTGGGGCCTGAAGTCTGGGCCTGGGCGCTGTCCCTCAGCTCTTCAGCTCAAGGCTAGTGCTCTACCACTTGAGCCACAACACCACTTCTGGCTTTTTTCTTTTTGCTTATGTGGTGCTGAGGAATCAAACCCAGGGCCTCAGGCATGCAAGGCAAGCACTCTACCACTAAGCCCCCTTCCCAACCCCTAATTCTTCAATTCTAAGGGGATGATTGGGCCTTCTTCTTACCCTTGACTACCTAACAAACTCACCCAATGGGTTAAATAGATGGACAACTGTAAATGTCGTTCTTAACTGATTAATTAAAAAATTAAGGGAAATAAATAAAATAAAAAATAAGGAAAGTATTTAAAAATGAGAAAACTTTAGTCATTTTTTGTAAACTTGCACTCATTTTTCAGCCTGAAATCCATTGGATAAAAGAGGACAAAAACCTTGCAATGCTACAGCAACCCTCACAAGTCATATTTCTGCCACAAAAGGAATGAATTATCTTTGTTCATGTCGTTACTCACTAGATAAAGGAAATACGTCACATTTGAAGATATTTGTCCACAGGATATAAATTAATATTGATATAATGTTAGAAAAAAGAACTTCAGGAAGAGAAGGCATATGGGGTTTAAGAAATAAATGAAGTTCAAGAAAGTCCTTAGTAATCTTTAATGTAACAGGCCATTTGCTTCTCCAGTTGTAATATACTAAGCACTCACACTGAGATGGACAGAATTTTCAGTGGAGGATGCAACTCTTGCATTAGGCCCTTAGGTTGTAAGCTAATGGCTATCATTGTAGCTAAGAGGAAGGCTCTGAAATTCTCCCCTTTCCCATATTACTGTATCTTGGAGGATAAAACAGGTAGAAACATATGTTATAAATATTCAAACAAAGCAAGTACAATTGCTTCTTGCAAAAACAGACCTTGGAAGCCAGACACTGACAGCTCACACCTGTAATACTGCTACTCTGGAGCCTGAGATCTGAGAATCCTGGTCTGAGTCCAGCTGGGACAGGAAAGTCCATGAGACTTATCTCCAATTGACCACCTGAAAACCGGAAGTAGAGCTGTGGCTCAAAGTGGTAGAGCACTAGCCTTGGACAAAAAAGCTCAGGGATAGCACCCAGGCCCCAAGTTCAAACTCCACAATAAACAAAACAAACAAACAGCAACAGCATCACCAACAACAAAAACAGTCTCTAGAAAGTGATTGTTAACTACCACAAAGTCAAGTAGGCAATAGTCATAAGGCGAGCTGCTTTGGCAGATATAAACCTTTACTCTAGCAAATCAGACTTTAATCTCCATCTAATTTTATGCTTCTCAAGAAACCATATTGTAACAGAGAGGTTTGGTGGTACTTTGTATTTCCACTTCATGAAAGGAAGCTGATATAGGTACAAGCTTCAAAAACAAAGCATATAAATATAGTTCAAAACTAGTGGTTTCCAGAAGTTAGAATGAATTGAGGTTGTAATCTACATAACTCACTCTATTTTCATGCATATACCATATACATGTACATATATGCATCCAGACTGTATATTATGAGCTTATGATTCACAGCTAGTTTCAGGGGCAATTTTATTTATGAGATGCAGTGTTCATGTCAGTTCTAAGCAATTTATAGGATATTGAGTGCAGTCTGCTTTCTTTCCAATTTTTGTTAGACTAACATTTATATTACATATTGTAATGCAAAGATATATTTTCTTTGTGATGTTAAAAGAAAAAGTAATGCTAACATAACATAATTTCTTTGATTTGGGATTCAAAGAATAACTGAACACTTACAAACATTTGACTGGAATCAAAAGGGCTTATATATGATAAACGTAAGAGAATTTGACACACACTTTTTACTTATTCTGTCCAGAAACATTTGAACTGTGGGATGGGAAATTTCTACTTTTTTGGTCAGTTACTTGTCCCCATATTCTTGTAGATGAATGGATCAAGAAAATGTGATATATCTATATAAGCTTCCATCAGAAAGAATGACACTGCACCAATTGTAAGGAAATGGAAAGACTGGGAAAAAATTGTGTTAAGTGAAGTAAGCCAGACCAAAGAAACATAGGTCCCATGGTTTCCCTTATTTTTAAGAATTAGTATATGTCTAGGATAATCTTAGCAAATGAGCAGAATAGCTAAATAGCTATGCACATATAACCATATAAGACGTTGCTAAGTGAAATGAACTCCAAGACATGGACACAAGAGGTTTTTCTGTTGTTTTTAGTGTACTATGTGATTTTTTTTGTTTCTTTTGTATGTTCTTCCCCCTATGGTATATCCCCTGTTGTCACTGTATTTGATTTTGGTACCTTGCATCTTGTATATACATTTATCTGAAGTAGGGAAGGGAAGGGGAACAACAGAATGGTGAGACAAAGTACATGGGGGAAAAACAGTGCAACTGTAATATACCACATTTTCTTGATCCACTCATTTACTGAGGGACATCTGGCTTGGTTCCGTATCTTACCTATGGTAAATTTTATGAACCTCTTCTTTTGAAATGTCATCTCTGTTCTGCCTTTTCTAGTAAAAATAATCCATGCTGTTATGTGCTTCCTTTTTTGTATTGTTTTGTTTGTAAATGTAGTTTTCTGAGCCAGAGCTCCTGAAGAAATCCCCCATGAGTCCTGACTCATTACTTTTTCAATATGAGGATTCATTGATTCATTTCCCCCAGAGATGGCACTTTGATTCTAGAATTTGCAAAAGCAATTAAATTGTAAGTTGATTGATAATCCCTCAGACCAGTGTAGACCTGGTTTGATTACTACAGATTAATTTAATCCATCTAGAGCCAATCAGTTTAATAATAAAAATGCATTTGTGTTTTATAATTTCTAGTTACAACTTGAAATAATTTTTTTATTGTGAAAATACTGTATAGCGGGGTTACAATTACATGAGCAAGATAATGAGTACATTTCTTACCAAGCATTGTTGGTCCTCCTTTGTTTCCCCTTCCCATCCCTTCCCATTTGCCCCCCCTACCTCCCCCACCCCACCAAAGTTGTAAAGTTCATTTTTAGACATAATTATTTCTACATCTCATTATTGCAATGGATCCACCTGTATCCCTATTTAAATGATTTGTTTTTTCCCTTCCCCTCCACAAATTATAAAATCATCAAATGCAATGAAAGCAGGGGTAATACCATGGGGGAGGGGCATACAAAACAACAAAAAATCATCTTATAAATATGTTAGAAACAATCGCAGGAAACACAAAAAAACATTTGAATACTTATCTTGGAGTTCATTTCTCCTAACATCAACTTATCTGACATTTTCTGCTTGACTCAGACATATACTAGCTATTACAAATAAGGGAAACAATGGGACATATGTTTTTTGGGCCTGGCTTACTTCACTTAATATAATTTTTTCCAAGTCTTTCCATTTCCTAACAAATGGGGCAATGTCATTCTTTCTGATGGAGACATAGAATT
>NW_012267365.1:653773-659623 GCF_000151885.1 Dipodomys ordii | reverse complement strand
GGTCTCTCCTGCCCGGGCTGGCTTTGAACCATGATCCTCAGATCTCAGCCTCCTGAGTAGCTAGGATTACAGGCGTGAGCCACCAGCGCTCGGCTATATACTCTTATTTTCATCCATGTACATTATATTCTTTGCTTATGATTACCTACTTCCTCCTTTCCTTTGACCCCCACCCCCACCCCATGTCATTAATTCCTCCCCTGTCCTGAGTAGTTCTGTTTTTTTTTCTTTTTTTTTTTTGGGTGCATTTTCTGGGGCTTGAACTCAGGGCTTTTGTGCTCTAAGTTAGTGTTTTACCACTTGAGCAACAGTTCCATTTCTAACTTCCTTTTTGATGCTTAATAAGAGAAAAGTGTCTCACAGACTTTCTTGAGATCCTTTGATCTTAGCTTCCTGAGTAGCTAGAATTACAGGCATGAGCCACTGTTGCCCATCAGTAGTTCTGCTTTCATTTTATTTTATTCTATATCTAGATTCTGCATGAGTGAAAACATTTAATATTGTTTCTAGCAATATTTTACTAAATATGATAATCACTAGTTCTATCCATTTTTCATCAAATGATAAAATAGTACTCCATTGTGTGTGTGTGTGTGTGTGTGTGTGTGTGTGTGTGTGTGTGTGTATTGATTCTGGGGCTTGAACTAAGGTCCTAGGCACTATCCATGAAGTTTTTTGGCTCAAAGCAAGTGCTCTATCACTTGATCCATAGCTCCACTTCTGACTTTTTGGTGTTAATTGTAAGTAAGATTCTTTTTTAAGAAATATTTTTTATTGTAAAGATACTGTACAGAGGGGTTGCGGTTACATGAGTAGGGTAATGAGTCCATTTCCTTTTGAGCATTGGTACCCCCTCCTTTGTTTTTCCTCAGCCATCCCTTCCCTCCCCACCTCCCAAACTCCTCCCTTCTCCCCCTCCAAGTTGTAGAGTTCATTTTTAAGATAATATCTTGTACATCTCATTGTTACACTGGGTCAACCTATATCCTTGTTTATTTCCCTTCCCCTCCCTAAATTAGAAAAATGTATATACAAAATGCAGGGCACCAGAATCAAATACAGTAAAAACAGGGGTTATTCCATGGGGCAGAACATACTAAAGAAACAAAAGAAATCATATACTACATTATAAGTACATTAAAAAAAACGTCAATAAAGATAAGCCCTCTTGTATCTCTATTTTCGCTTAAAGATTCTCATGGACTGTCTTGCCTAGGTTAGGATTGAGTGTTGGAAAGGTCAGTGTTGAGATTCTTCTGCTCCCTCCCATTTCCTCACTCACATCTTTATTGCAGAAATTCCACGTAGTCCTGGAAAATATCTTGTTCAGAGTTCTGCCAAGGGCAAGTCACCCTTAAACCTTGTATTTCATATGTGCCTTAATGCCTATTTATAGTATCTTCATATTTCATATAAAATATAATACATATTGTTATATATTCCAATAATAGAGTATATATTTACATATTCATATTTATTCATTTTCATCCATGCAAATAATGAACTTTGATTATGCTCACCCTCTTGATCTGTGACTCAAGTGGTAGAGCACTATATTTGAACACAAAAGCTCAGACTCTCAGGGATAGTGCTCAAGCCCTGAGTTGAAGCCCCAGGCCCTTCACACACATAAACACACATACACACACACACATGCGCGCGCGCGCGTGCGAGCACACACACAAGCAGAGTTACTCAAGGAAGGGGTGGAATCAGTGACATGGGGGAGGGTCATAATCAATGTATATTTTGAGCATGGATGAAAATAAATATGAACATGTTAAAATTTAAAAGAAAGAAAAAAAGGGTTGGGGATAAGAAAGATTGATAGAAGTGGTTAATATATACAATATTTATATTTTATATGTTTAATATATATATATATATATATATATATATATGGAACAATCTCCCAAAATATTCTAAATCTAAAGTCTGATCAGTGGAATAAGAAGTATCAAGAATTAAATTCCCCCTTATCAACATAGATAGTCTTCACGGTAAATCCTCACTTAGCTTTTTAATTTTCAGTCTAGAACATTAGCACAACAACACATCTATAACTCAATTATTCAGTCTGAAGATTTTCACTCCATAATGAGTTTGTGGGCTTTTAATGTACTTTTTTTCTTGTAAAAATATTGTAAAGTTATATGAGTAAGGTAATGCATACATTTCCTATTGAGCATCGTTACCTCCTCCTTTGTTTTCCCCCTACCATCCCTTCCCTCCATACCTCCCCAGAGTTTGTGGTTTATACCTACTCAATTAGAGTTTGAGAGGGGCTGCTACTAAGTGGACTGAAGGAATTCCTAAGAACAATTCAGACAGTGATCACTGTACTTAACCTGAAAAGAAGCTTGTTCTAGGACTGGATCATGTCCAAAGGGAAGAGTGCACACGCTTTAAAGGTTGATGCTGTTACAATATACTTACTTGTAGAAGGTTACATTGGACACAGTAAAATAATTAAGGAAAACTCATGTTTTGTTAAAATATCCAAGGGAATCAAGGAATACAGGTGTCAAGGAAGGTGCTTTTTTATTTGAATCCTAATAAGAATGTACTTTTGTTCTAGTTATTTCTATGGGCACCTCTTAAAAAGAATAGAATTCATTTTCCCATGGTGAATCTCCTGAAGAGATTAGAAAATTAAGTTATGGTATTTTTATCTTAAAAACAATAGAATATATTGAGTTTAAGAGAGAAAAAATATTAAGTAGATAACATTCTAAATGCCAACAATCTTCATTTTTAATTTTATTATGGAACACTTGTAGCATAAATATTACCATTGTAATCCTTTTAAGTATTCAATTCAGATACAGAATGTCCACAGTGGTATAAAACCTTCATCATATTCATGTCCAAAATGTATGACCTCAAATAGAAACTCTAGCAACAGTAAGCATTAACTCTTGTTACTCTCCCATCTTTGAGCCCTGGCAAGTTTTATTCCTCTTTCTGTCTCTGTCAATTTATCTATTCCAGACATCTCTTGTTAGTGAAATAATTCAGTATTATCTTTTACTGGTTGACTAATTTTAGTTAAATAATATTTTTAATGTTCACCAATGTCATAGTGTTAGAACTTCCTTTTTATGTCTGAAAACTGTTCTAGTATAGGTATTTTCTCATTTTTTTCCATTCATACATGGATAGGCGCTAAGATTGTTTCCCCCTTTTGGCTATTGTGAATAAAATTGTCATTATTAAGGACTGTAATTATAAAAGAATGCTATTTAACCTGTTCTAATGTTTCTGGAAATTTGCAACTAGCAACATTTTCTCTGAATAACTGTTTCAAAGAGAACTCCAAACTTAGCCTGATTTTATTTTATCTTTGAAGCAGCTTCAGTGAGGGAATTATTCAATTCTTATTCAGAATATGTATTTCTTGCCCTTTTATTCAAAACACACAGAGAGACAGCCACCACACGGCCAGCAACTCAGTACATGTATTGTAACTGGAAACACACTGACACATCAGTGCCACCTACATATCACATTTGGGTCCCAATATAAACAGCATGTGTCTAACTTCATATTCTCACATGGAATTTTTATAGTGGCTTACACATTCTCTCTGTGGCACTTGAGAGTACTTTGGCATATTTGAATGGGCACATTCTGTGAAATGTAGCTCTAATACAATTGTGAGCCATTTGATTGAATAGACAAATGTGATATCTTTTTTTTTGGAATTTTATTGTAAATGTGATTTACAGTTATATACTGAGTACATTTCTTTTTGAACAATGTCACCCCTTCCCTCATTGTTCTCCCATTTTTCCTTCCAAACTCCCTTATCCCCCAAGTTGTATAGTTCATTTCCAACATAGTGTCTAGGGAGTATCATTGCTGAATTAGCTCACCCTTTGTCCCACTGTTTCTGTGCTTCCCCTTCTCTTCCTCAAATCAGATGAAATGACATATGGGATAAAAAGTACAGAAATTTCTGTTTTATTGACATGTGTATGAAAATTTAAGCATTCCTACTGTGTGGTATTTTATGGTTCACATACACTAGCTGACAATGTAGTATGTCTCATTTTATGCTTTATTAACACAAATACATGATTCAGGTGGCTTGTGGTCTTGTTTCATTTATTGCTCACTTAAGCCTGGTTAATATTTTAAAGAAAGGTTTATTTACATTTTCTTGAATTTGAGGATGTGTAGCAAGAACCTAGGTAAGAGTTTTATGTGTTCTTTTTTCAAATTATTTATCTCAGCTAGGCATAGTGGTTCCAGCTAAAGTTGGGGCAGGCATTTGAGGACTTTGTTAGCCTATGTGTTTATTTTGCTAATAAAAGTAAAACGTTCTATTTAATAACTTTATGTCTTTATATTCTTGTCTTTCTTATATTTTTCATCAAGTTCTGGACTTGAACTTTCTTTTATATCTTTTATATCACAATTTCCCTCTTCCCATGCTTCTTTCTTCCCTTCTTCCTCTCTACATTTTTTTCTGTAGAGATTTGTGCACTGTGTTGAATTACAATAGCACAATGATAAAAGTTTGCTATTTGGTTTCCATATATTTGGGAAATTTTAAGCTTTCTGACGTTATTATTTCTAGTTTAGTTTTAGTTTCATTATCATGTATGAACAAAGTTTTTTATGACTTCCACTTTCAAAACTTGGTTGAGGTGTAGAATGTGATCTATGCTGGATAGACGTTCCATGTGTTGTTGTTGGATGGAATATGCTGTGTGTGTGTGTGTGTGTGTGTGTGTGTGTGCGAGAAAGAGAGAGAGTGAGAGAGAGAGAGAGAGAGAGGGAGAGAGAGAGAGAGTTTGTATGTGCCAGTCTAGGGGCTTCAGTTTAGGGTTTGAGTGTTGTCTCTGGGTTATTTTCTTCAAGGCTAGTGCTCTACTACTTGAGCCACAGCTACACTGCCAGCTTAAATTGGAGACATTTTACTAAGCTGGCTTCAAACCACAAATTCAGATCAGAGCTTCTTGAGTAGCTAGGATTATAAGCATGAACCAACAGGAGTGGCTAGTGACAGTGATTTTTATGTCATGTTTGTCTTTACTGATTTTGAACTTGATTGATCTAAGAGTTATTATAAGAAAGATGCTTGTTAAAGTCTCCAATTACAATAATCCTGTATTTCTCATTTTAATTTTACTTGTTTTTGTTGATTATTGCAGCCCTGCTTCCAGGGCATTCACATTTGAGAGTGAGTGATCTCATTATTCATGTTTGGGTATAAGTCTTTTGAAATTTATTTAACTATTCCAGCTTTCTTTCAGTTAGTATTGCCATGGTACACAATTTTTCATACTTTTGTTTTATCTTTATTTATTTATTTGTTGGTCCTGAACTCTGAGCCTGAGCACTGTCTCTGAGCTTTTGTGCTCTAGACTAGTGCTTGACACTTGAGTCACAGCTCCACTTTCAGATAGATGTGATTAATTGGAGATATGAGTCTCCTAGACTTTCATGCCTCAGCTGGCATTGAACTGCAATTCTGAAATCTCAGCTATCTGAGAAGCTAGGAATACAGGTGTGAGTGGGCCTCTCATAGACAATATCTTTTTACATTTTCTTATTCTAATGGCAATTGACTTTTAGTTGATTTGTATAGATCAACAAATATGGAGAAACATAGGTCCCATGGTTTCCCTTATTTGCAATATCTAGTATATGTCCGAGTCAAGCAGAAAAGGTCAGATAAGTGGATGTTAGGGAAATGAACCCTAAGATATGTATTCAAATTTTTTTTCTTTCATGCGATTGTTTTTAGCACATTTATAAGATTATTTCTTTGTTGCTTTGTATGTCCCTCCCCCACAGTATAACCCCTGCTTTCACTGTATTTGATGTTGGTATAATTTGTGG
>NW_012267365.1:639049-653723 GCF_000151885.1 Dipodomys ordii | reverse complement strand
TGCTTGAAATGGGCCTGTTAAGATAGTTTAACTCATCTTGGTTTAGTTTTGGCATGTCAATATTTGCTAGGAAAAGGTCGATTTCTGTAATGACAAGGTTTTATGTCAATATGTACAGAACAAATCTAAATGTGCTCTCTCAGTGCCAAAACCAGACACTGGTGGCTCACACCTGTAATTCTTGTTACTTGGAAGGCTGATATCTGAGAATCAAGGTCCCAAGCACTCCTGGGCAGGATAGTCCATAAGACTCTTCTCTCCAAATACCACCAAAAAGTGGAAGTAGGGTATAGCTTAAATGGTAGAGCACCAGCCTTGAGCAATAGAAATAAGGAACATGCCCAGACCCTGAGTTCAAGCCCCAGTACTGGCATAAAATAAATAACAACAACAAAAAACAGATATACAAAAAACAAAACAAAAAACCTACCAACCCTGACAGACAATGGGCCTCCTCAGCTCTCTGAATCTCACAAGTCTTCAATGAACTTGTAGATTTTATAATTGTCTCACCTTTTCTTTCTATATTAGGGATAAAACATGTCCTCATGATACCATCTTTGTGTCTCTTTAGCCCTCCATTATTACTTTAAAAAGTTTATCAAAATTATTATTATTATTACTATTTTAAGATTTTTCTTTCTTTCTTTTTTTGGGGTTGGGGCTTGGTCATGGGGCTCGAACGCTGGGCTTGGGCCCTGTCCCTGTACTCTTCAGCTCGAGTGCTTTACTGCTTGAACCACAGCACCACTTCTGGTTTTCTAGTGGTTTTTTATTGGAGATAAGAGTCTCACGGACTTTCCAGCCCGGGCTGGCTTTGATCCTCGATTCTCAGATCTCAGCCTCCTGAGTAGCTAGGATTACAGGCGTGAGCTACTGGTGCCTGGCTTGAAATTATTATGTATACTAAATTCTCTCAGAATTTCTAGTGCATTTGGTTCTGTTGGATATTAAATAGGGAAATGGAAAGTATCTAGGTCTTTTGGATCATTGCCAAAGAGAAGTTGCTCATCAAGAAGGTGAAGGACTATTGACTTTTGAGGCAGATAAACAATAGTTACAGAGTGTAAAAGTTAAATTAACTTGAAAATTGTACCAATGTTTCCAAGACCTCGTTAAATAACACTTAAAAAGCTTATAGTATACCAGTTACAAACCACCATGTCCAGCTCTTCCTTAACAAGAGTTCTCATTAAAAAAAAATCTGTTTTTTCCTGGGCTGACCTCAAACAGGGTGTCCCAAAACTCTTATCTTCATAAGTAGCTCGAATAACAGGTGTGAGACACCAGTGCTGGGCAAGATTAGGAAATAATTTTGTTCCTAACTCTTCTATTGTCTACTGCCCCAAGAACAAGATTGTAACTAAGAGCCTGGATCAGGCAGTTAGAACAATGTTATATCATGTCTTGTTCCTCCTTGGACCTGTATTTCTCTTGCATTTTGAGGACAAGATTTGTGTGCCACAAAACTGTCTTTATTCAAAGTGTAAATATATTTGCAAAACTGTCTTTATTCAAAGTGTAAATATATTTGCAAAAGTCTCATTCCTACTGGAGAAGCCTAATATAGGCAGAATCACTCAAGTATGTACTTGGACACTAAGTAAAATGCTATGTCAAAAATAAACAGAAAATGTAAGGGCTACTGATGCAACTCAGTGGCTGGAGAGACTGGTCAAGTATGAGAATGAAATTCTTTTTTTTGTACGTTTTTGTTGTAAAAATACTGTACAGAGGGGTTACAGTTACATGAGCAAGTTACATGAGTTAATAAGTATATTTCCTATCGAGCATTGCTGCCCCCTCCTTTGTTTTTTCCCTACCATCCCTTCCCTCCCACCTTCACAGCTACTTACTTCTCACCCTTCCCTCCCCCGCCTCGACGAAGTTGTAAAGTTTGTTTTCTTTTTTTTTATTGTAAAAATGTTGTACAGAGGGGTTAGTTACATGAGCAAGGTAATGAGTACATTTCCTATTGAGTATTGTTGCTTCCTTCTTTGTGTTTCCCCTACCATCTCTTCCCTCCCCATTTCCCCAACTCCTCCCCTCCCCAAGTTGTAATGTTAGTTTTCAGCATAGTGTCTTGGACATCTCATTGTTACATTGTTACATTGTTACAGGTCAACCTGTATCTCTATTTAAGCATTTTATTTTTTCCCTTCTCCTTCCCCAATTAGAGAAGTGTGTATGCAACATGCAGGGCACCAGAATCGAATACAGTGAAAGTGGGGATTATAATATCGGAAGGAACATACAAAGAAACAAAAAAATCACACAGTACATTATAAATACATTAGAAACAATAGCAAGCAAGAAAAAAAATTTGTGTCCCTATCTTGGAGGTTCATTTCACTTAACATCATTTTGTATGGTCATATGTATATAGCTTGTGACTTTTTCTGTTTGTCCTAGACATGTAGTAGTTATTGCAAATAAGGGAAACCATGGGACCTATGTTTATGAGAATGAAATTCTAATCCCAATATTGCCAAACAAATTTCTAATTACACTATAGACTCGAAAACTCTGTCAATCATAGATTTTAACAAATTAAACATTCTTTTCATAATCATATGATTATTTTATAAATCATGAATAAAATATTACCTTTAGAATTTACCACTCACAAATTTCTTGCTTAATGGGCTTATAATCCAGTTGCTATAGAATTAATGGGCTTATAATTCAGTTTCTATAGAATCATATTCCCCTGGTTACTGTATTTAAAGTCAACCACAATTTCAAAATGTATTTCTCTGTAGAAGTGTAGTGTCCTCCGAGAAAAATTTAAAAACCTAAATGGACAAAATATGTTAATTGTCTAAGAGTCAGTTCATGGATCTTAATTTTTCCCAGATTTATCTGTAGATTTCTTCATCCTCAAAACACTGTACAAAAAATCTTGCCATAATAAGTTGGATGATGGATTAAGATGTATTGAACTTATAAATTGATTTGTTGAATGTCAACTCCTTTGTACAAATACTTTCAGATAATATAACTTAAAAATTCTCCAAAACGTTAAAATTAAAAAAAATGTTATATTGTTCTAAATGAGGGGGGTGTTCTTTTTGATGCTTCCAAAGACACTACATTGTACTTTGAACAAGTTCAGTCCCTCTATAGCATCCCACAGCTTCTCAGTTAGTGAGAAGGTTGAAGAACAAAATCAAGATTTCTGTTAGATGAATGGCATAGAAAGGCAGTTAAACAAAGGAAAAAATAATGAAGGACAAATCAGATTTTCTAGTAGTCTATATTTTAGCTGGAAATCTGTATATATCCTTCAAGATCTCCTTGTTTCTTTGACATCTTAGCAAAGTACATTATAAGCATGGAAAATTATATGTATGGAAAAGCACAACAAAACTTTTTGTACAATTAATATATGCTAATAAAAACTTGGTGTCATTTGATAGTTGAGAAGTTAATAAATTATTCTTGCTAGTTTTTACTCTTTTAAAAATTAAAAATGTGTTTTAGCTGGGCCTACTTGAAATAAACTCAAATATCAATCACAAAGCTCTTGAGAGTTTGCAAAACCCTTGTATAATGTTTCTAAGTTTGAGTTTGTAAATCTAATTTCACTTGATTTGAATATAATTTAGTTTTTGTTATGGAAACAATCTATTTGAATTGATTTTAATAAAGCTACATTAAATATTTTATATCATGCCAACACTTTACATTAAAATAAAGTATACTGAAGTATAGTTTAAACAATGTCTGACAGATGTAGTAACCCTGGAAATATTTAATTTTCATAACAGTCTGGGCAGATATGATTCATAAGAATTGAAATGTAGGTCACCTTAGTGACCAGATGGAGGGTCATTTTTCTCTATTCATGAGTCAAAATAATGAGCAAGCCTGTCATAGAGTGTTTTAACAGCTTTTCACACCCCAGACTCAGGAGTGAGGATTTTCTTCATGCATAATGCAAGGCACCTAACCATTCTCATTTCACTAAACTACAATATCTATGCTATTTGAAGAGACGTAATTCAAAACATTATATTCTTTTCTTATTGCATGAGAGATTCAATTCAAAGCAATAATCATATTACAAGTTGGTAATATATTACATGTTTATATGAAAGATTTCCATTGCAGAATGCATCCATGAAACAGACTCAACAAATCTGCCCAAAGAAGAAAACAATGTCTATCACTATTAAAATAACATATTCATAAAAATTTGCCAGTTGTAGTACTGATATTCTGACCCTGTATGAATGCATCATATTGTCACCTATATTGGACAGACAGTGACATATTGTGATTTTATATTTAATTGATAGGCAAAGATAAGCACTTGGTGTAGCTTGGATATACATAAGTATTGAGAGCACACACTGGTTTTCTTTTTTTATTTTTATTTTTTATTATGAAAATACTGTACAGAGGGGTTACAATTACATGGGCAAGATAATGAGTGCATTTCTTATCAAGCATTGTAGCCTCCTCCTTTGTTTCCCCTTCCCATCCTTTCCCATCCTCTCCCTGCCCCCCCACGCAATCCTCCCTGCTCCCCCACACACTGGTTTTCATGATACAAAAATTAATATGCTAGTAAATATCTATGCACAAGAGCCTGATCAATCTTCTTATAGACAGGAGTAGACTTAATGTAGATTGGGAACTTGATTATCAGTTACTATTAACTTTCCAAAGCTTACTCATGTATTGTGCATAGAATATTTAAATTATTTGTGAATAATATATTTTTCAACAAAAAATACAACTAAGAAAAACAGTTAATGTGAAAAGTAATAATAGAAATCATGGGCTAGGAAGGTGGCTCAGTGGTAGAGTGCTTGCCTTGCATGCATGAGGCCCTGGGTTCGACTCCTCAGCACCACATGAGCAAAAAGAAAAAAAGCCGGAAGTGGCACTGTGGCTCAAGTGGTAGAGCACTAGCCTTGGGTTGAGGAGCTCAGGGACAGTGCCCAGGCCCAGAGTTCAGGCCCCAAGCTTGACCAAAAAAGAAGAAAGAAATCATTTATCCTGAATAGGCAATGCTTCATTTTCTTTTTTTTTTTTTTTACAGTTGTTGAAATATTTCTTTTTTTTTTGTGAACATATTGTACAGAGGTACAATATCATTCTTTCTGATGGGTGAGTAGAATTCAATTGAAAATATATACCATATGTTCTTGTTAATATGTTCTTGTTAAATAGAAAGCCCACATAATTGGAAAAGGGATTTTTTTCCAGTTATACATCATATAAGGTCCTATTATCCAAAATATACTTACAGCTCAAAAATTTCCCTCAAAATAAACCCTAAAAGAAGGAACAACCCTATTATTTAATGTGCTAATGACTTAAAGAGAGACTTCGCAGAAAAAGACACATGAAGAAATGTTAAACATCTCTAGCCATAAAGGAAATATAATTCAAAAGAATTCTGAGATTCCACGTGACATCAGTTAGACTGGTCAATATCAAAATACTAGCAACAGGCTGGTCACCAGTGGCTTCTGTCTGTAATTCTAGCTACCCAGGAGGCTGAGATCTGAGGATCATGGTTTGAAGCTAGCCTGGGCAGGAAAGCCCATGGAACTTTTTTTCCCCATGCACAGTGATGTTTTTATTAGAACTCACTCAACAGACCAACAAAATGGGCTAACAGTGAATAAATGAAAAGTGACTCAGTACTAGTGATTCATTAACTATAAAGTAAGCTCTGAAGACATTGTAGGGTTACTCATCAAAAAACCAAATGCTTAAAACTCTTGTGTTTATTTACCCAGCCAAAGAAACCAGAAGTGGAACTATGGCTCAAGTGATAGAGCATTAGCCTAGAGCAGAAATGCTTTAGGACAGTGCCTAGGATCCGAGTTCAAGCTGCAGGAAATCTTATGAATGAAACAAATAAGGAAAGCTTTTCCAGAAGTCATACCTCAGTTCACATCAGAGAAAACACACAGGAGAAAAACTGTATGAATATAACAATTGTGGAAAGTTCTTTACCAAGAAGGCATGGCTTAGTGTTCATAGAACACACAGGAGAGAAACCTTATGAGTATCATAAATTTGGATACTCTTTCTCCTGGAAGGCGTAACACTTCTTGTTTATTACAAAATGTGCACAGGACTAAAATCAGACTCATCATCTTTTGTCCCCAAGTGAGTTCAGGAAACATGCAGAGAACATGGAAGGACACACATTTGGGTATACATTTTCTTTCTATGTGGGTACAAGCCATGAAACTCTAATTTCAAATTAACCACCAGAAAACTGGAAGTGTTGCTTCAGCTCAAAGTGGCCGAGCATTGGCCTTGTGTGAGAAAGTTTGCCTAGGCCCCAAGCTGAAGCCCCTTGACTAACAGAAAAAAAAAACATAACAATAACAAATCCTTAAAGGGAACTCTATTACACTGTTGGTGGGAATGTAAACTTATTCAACCACTCTGGAAAGCAGTATAGAAGTTCTTCAAAAGACTGAACATAGAGCTATGATATGATGCACCAATTCCTCTCCTGGGCATTTTTCCAAGAGGACGCAAACAAGGCCACACTAAACCTACCAGCACAACCCTGTTAAACTACTTTTGAGGCATTGGGTGAGATATGAAACTGACTCATTGTCTGGGGTCAAAGCATGTTTGAAAGCAAGGAAGAGGACCACTTTCTCTGTCCATTTAGAACACAGAATTTCCCCCAGCACATTGTAGAATACTGGAGAATACTATGCTAAGAGTTTCATGTTGGACATACCCTGAAATAAAAAAGGTGTCTAGTGAGGGCCAGAACTTCCTTGTTAGCAGTTGCTTAAGGACAGTTACAAGAGGCATTGATTCCTCAGCCTTTTCCTTCTTCAGCTGTGGCTTCTTCTCTAATTGTGAGATAGAAAATAGGAAGAACTTGGCAGATAGAAAGTCAGTTCAGGAGGTTTTATTCCTCATTTCACATGTGATACCCTGGGATGTGGAAACTTCATTGTTTGAGGGGCTTATTTGGAAGTCAGAAGTCCTTGATTAGCAAGTGTCATGTGATTATCATGTGAGTTTTCACAGCATGCCACAGATTCATATGCCGCCAACCTGGCATAACTGCAACAGCCTAAAGATAGATTCAAGTCCAGTTTAGTAAGTAAAATAAGTTTTAATAGATTTTACTTATAGACAAATGGACATCTATAAGTCACTATGTTTACTTGGTCTGGTCCATATCTCCTTTCAACTAGTATCATCTGAAATCCCCAGAAGCTTCTAGTCTGACTACCAAAATTCCATTTTATGTGGTTCTAAGTTTCTAACAAAAATTTGCACTAGAACATCACCCAAAGTTATCTAACTATAGGATCCAATAGAAGACATAAAGCTCAGGAAGTTTTGTGTTCCTTCATTCTGCATCCTTGCTCCCAACAGGGGCTTTTATTTTATTTTATATTTTAAATTATCTTTAAGTAATTGTACAAAGGGGTTTTGATTCAAATTGTCAGGTTTTTAGTACAAGCAGTTTTATCAATGTCTCTCTTTCCATTGTTCTCCCCCATCTCTCCCAACTTACCCATCCCCTCAACTTACGTGGTTCTATTTTCACATATGTACACAAAAGATGTGACTGCTTTCTTCTACCTTTCCTCTCTACTTTAATCTACCCCCTATCCCCTTAGTTACATCCCCACATGTTCTAGTTTCTTCAATAGATCTCATCAACCTCATCAGATACTGCCTCACTTTGGGGAGCCAGGGTGTGCTATAGTCTAGAAGGTAAAAAAATTAAATTCAGCTTGCTAAAAGAGAAAGTTACTCTGTCTCTGAGTTAAAGGCCCAGTCACAGTACAGCAAGTAGTAGGACATAAACAAGAAATTGTACAGTTATGTACATGATATGCTTAATTGTTCATAAGGTTCATGAGAAATCTAAGATTTCTGTATTTTTTATTCTTCTACAGCAAGTATTCAAATGATTGCTAATATAGAAAATTTACCATAAGAAAAGGAATTATGTTTCATAAAGAATTTAGGGTGTATATAAATATCTTTTAAAGAGTAACTGAAATGTGGGGTGTTAAAACTTTTGGAGACAAACGACAATCCTTCTCTTCCAAACTTTGTGCAAAAAAATGAAACCCAAGGGCCTGGGAAGGTGGCTCAGTGGTAGAGTGCTTGTCTTGCATCCATGAGGCCCTGGGTTCTATTCCTCAGCATTACATAAGCAAAAAGCGGAAGTGGTGCTGTGGCTCAAGTGGTAGAGTGCTAGCCTTGAGCTGAAGAGCTGAGGTACAGTGCCCACGCCCAGATTTCAGGCCCCACGATCAGACACCACCCCCTCCCCCCCAAAAAAGAATAAAAGAAACCCAAGCAAACAAAATATCATTTAGGGAGGCAACGAAGTGGGTGACATCTCACAAAGTGTCCTTAGAAAGAAGAATTATATGTGGCCTTAAAGTTTAAGACTGTGAGGGATATAAAATGACATTTTTCCATTATATTCTAGGACATAATATTAATTCATACATTCCGTAGAGAGAAAGAATCTATTTCAATACATTTGAACTCAAAATAACATATACTTAGGCACAGTTGAGAATTAGTATAGACAAAGAATGGTGCCCTTGATGAGTTAAACACAATGACTTTTTTTAATTAAAATTTTTTTATTGTAAAAGTGATGCACTGAGGGGTTACAGTTACCTAAGACAATGAATACATTTCCTTTTGAATAGTGTCACCCCTCCCTCATTTTTTCCCAGCTTGTCCCCTCCCAGCTTCTTTCTTCTCTTAGTTGTATAGTTCATTTCCAATATCATGTGTAGTAGCACTGCTAAATTGTTTTCCCTTTATCCCACTGTTTCTGTGCTTCCCTTTTCCCTCTCCAAATCAGATAAACTTATATACAAGACAAATGGTGCAGAAATAAAAAAAAACAGACAAAAGGGAATAAAGCAAAGAAAAAAGAAAAAGAAGTCATTGTACTTAACCAAAAATTCAAGCACTATGATCAAACAGGACTCATTCCAGGTTTGCAAAGTCTGTTCAATACAAGCAGGTCAACTGTTGTAATTCAACACATCAACAAAACAAAGACAAAAACCACATGATCAACTCAATAGATGCAGAAAAAAAAGTATTTGACAAGGTCCAAAAGCTCTAGAGAATCTAGGTATCCAAGGAACATTCCTCAATATAATAAAGGTGGTCTGCGACAAACCTACAGCCGGAATTATACTTAGTGGTGAAAAGTTAAAACCACTTCCTCTAAAATCAAGAAGGAGCAAATATTTCAAATCTCTCCACTCCTCTTCAATAAATTACTGGAATTTCTTCCCAGACCAATAAGGCAAAAGACAAACACAAGCGAATCCAAATAGGGAAAGAAGAAATAAAATTCCATCTTTGTAGAAGGCATGATCCTGTACTTAAAGAACCCCATAGATTCCTCTCCCAAATTACTTGAACTGATCCAAAACTTTGGCAAAGTAGTAGGGTGTAAAATCAGTAGCTTTTCTGTGTGCTAACAATGAGAGCAAGAAGACTATTCAGTCACTTGAAGCCTTGGATTTTCTTGAAGTGCTCAGTTTTTCTTGTGGGTTAATTGCCTTCTCAAATCAGTTTGTTTGAGCAATTAAAAAAAGTTCTACGTGCTGGAAGAATAACAATACCAGAGTTCAAATTCTACTACAATGCCATAGTAATCAAGACAGCTTGGTACTGACACAAGAATAGAGCTGAAGACCAATGGAATAGAAATGAAGACCCAGGAATGAATCTATAGACCAATAGCCACCTAATCTTCCATGAGAGAGCTAAAAAAAACAGAATGGAAGAAAGATAGTCTCTTCAATAAATGGTGCTGGAAAAATTTGTTAAGCACCTGTAGAAAATTAAGCTAGATCCTAATATATCAACCTGCAACAGACCTCGAAGTCAAAGTAGCACCCTGAAAACATTACAGGAAGGAACAGGAGAAACTCTAGTGATCCTGGGCACAGGCTGAAATTTTCTGAATAAAGATCCAGAAACACAGGAAATCAAAGAAAGGTTGGAAAAATGGCATTGCATGAGACTGCAGAGCTTCTGCATGGCAAAGACATAGCTAGCAAGATCAATAGAAAGCCCACAGATTGGGAGAAGATCTGCACTAATGATACAATGAACAAGGGTCTCATATCTAAAATATACTTAGAACTCAAAAATTAAGTCACTCAACAACAAATACTCAAAGAAACAACAGCCCGATTAATAGTGGGCTAAAGACTTAAAGAAGGAGGCTGGAAAGGTGGCTCAGTGGTAGAGCGCTTGCCTTGCATGCATGAGGCTCTGGGTTCAGTTCCTCAGCACCACATAAGCAAAAAGAAAAAAGCCAGATGTGGTGCTGTGGCTCAAGTGGTAGAGCGCAGGCCTTGAGCTGAAGGGTTGAGGGACAGCGCCCAAGCCTAGAGTTCAGGCCCCACGACCGGACCCCTCCCCCCCCCAAAAGAAATAAAATGAAAAGAAATGAAAATGGTCAATGGACACATGAAGAAATGATCAAACTCTCTAGCCATAAAAGAAATGCAAATCAAAACAACATTGAGATTTCAACTAACCCCAGTTAGAATGGCTATAATCAAGAACTCCAATAACACCAGATGCTGGAGGGGATGTGGCCAGAAGGGAACCCTACTGCATTGTTGGTGGGAGTGTAAACTTGTTCAATCACTTTGGAAAGCAGAATGGAAGTTCCTCAAAAGACTTCACATAGAGCTTCCCTATGACCCAACAATCCCACTTTTTTTTTAAATTGTGAGAATACCGTACAGAGGAGTTACAAATTACATGGGCAAGATAATGAGTATACTTCTTATCAAGCATTGTCCAACAATCCCACTTTTGGGCATTTACCCAAGTGATCACTAACAAGACCATACTAAAGTTACCAGCACAACTATGTTTATTGCAGCATTATTTACTATAGCTAAGATATGGAACCAACCTAGATGCCCCTCAGTAGATGAATGGATCAAGAAAATGTGGTATATATACACAATGGAATTCTATGCCTCCATCAGAAAGAATGACATTGCCCAATTTGTTAGGAAATGGAAAGACTGGGAAAAAATTTTACTGAGTGAAGTAAGCCAGGCCCAAAGAAACATAAGTTCCATGTTTTCCCTTATTTGGAATAACTAGTATATGTCTGGGACAAGCAGAAAAGATCAGATAAGATGATGTGAAGCTAAATGAACACCAAGATAGGGACACATGTTTTTTACTTTCTTACTATTGTTTCTAACGTATTTATAAGGTACCATGTAATTTTTTTGTTGCTTTGTATGACCCTCCCCCACGATATAACCCCCCGTTTTCACTGTATTTGATGTTGGTATAATTTGTGGAGGGGAAGGGCAAAAACAAATTGTTTAAATAGGGATACAGTGCGACCCATTGCAACAATGAGATGTACAAGATGCTAAGTTGAAAAACAAACTTTACAATTTAGCCGGGGGTGGGGGAGTGTAGTTGAGGAGGTGGGAAGGGAGGGATGGTAGGGGGAAATCAAAGGAGGAGGCAACAATGCTTTATAAGAAATATACTCATTACCTTGTTCATGTAACTGTAACCCCTCTGAACAGTATTGTTACAATAAAAAACTTATTAAAAAAAGGCTTAAAGAGAGATTTCTCTGAAGAGGAAATAAGAATGGCCAGTAGATGCATGAAGAAATGCTCAACTTCTCAGGCCATAAAAATAATGCAAATCAAAACAACATTGAGATTCCACCTCACCCTAGTTAGAATGGCTAACATAAAAAATCTAATAATGACAGATCCTGGAGGGGATGTGGCCAAAAAGGAACCCTACTGTATTGTTGGCAGGAGTGTAATCTTCTTCAACCACTTTGGAAAGCGGTATGGAGGTTCCTCAAAAGACTCCACATAGAGCTCCCCTATGACCCAGCAATCCCACTTTTGGGCATTTACCCAAATGATCAGAAACAAGACCATACTAAGGCTACCAGCACAACTATGTTTATTGCCATATTATTTACCATAACTAAGACATGGAACCAACCTAGATGCCCCTCAGTAGATGAGTGTATCACGAAAATGTGTTATATATATACAATGGAATTCTATGATTCCATCATGAAAGAATGACACCATCCCATTTGTTAGGAAATGGAAAGACTTGGAAAAAATCATTCTAAGAGAAGTTACACATTCCCAAAGAAATTTAGGTCCCACGTTTTCCCTTATTTGCAATAATTAGAATATATATAAGAATCTTATCAGATGAGCTGAAAAACTCCAAAACCATGTACAAATTATCATATAAGATGAGGCTAAATGAAATGAACCCTAAGAAATGAACACAAGAGGCCTGTCTTTATTGTTATTGTTTTAAATGTACCATGTGATTTTATTATTTTTGTTGTTGTTGTTTTCTTGTATGTTCTTTCCCCTATGACACATTCCCTGTTGTCACTGTACTTGACTTTCATACCCTGCATCTTGTATATGGGGAGGGGAAGGGGAATAAGAAAAGGTTGAAACAAGGACACAAGATGACCCATTCGAATAAAGATACCCAGAGGAAAGTATATTAGAAATGAACTTTACAACGGGATGGGGGGAGGAGGGAGGAGTGTGAGAGGTGTGGGGGGGGGAGGGAAGGGATAGTAGGACAACAACAAGGAAGGAAGGGAAGGAGTACCAATGATAAACAAGCAATGTTCTCATTGCCTTACTCATGTAACTGTAACCCCTTTGTACAACATCTTAACAACAACAACAACAAAGTTCTGCCTTATAAACTTATAGTCCTTTTGTCCATCCTCCCAATCTAACTTAGTGGGAGAGGGGATCTGCTTTATGTGTTAACACAGGAAGGAGGTGGCTTGTTTCTGTAGGTGGGAATCTCTGCAAGTGAGTTTGAGAGTGGGTGGGTTGTGGGGTGTCTAGAATCAATGGCTTTTCCCAGAGGGGCTAGCTCATGAAACCCTTGGCTTTTATGGCCTATCCAATTTTTCTTTTTTTCAGTGTGATTTTACAGACTTTTAGATTTTTAATTCCTGTAACCAGCTCCTGCAAATTAAGCTGCTATATGACTGCAATGTCTTTGTTTGCTGCAGAGGTGTGGGGCCAACTCTACCTGTGCCTGCCCAGGCTAGTTGTCTCTCACTGGGAGGAGCTTCCTCATCCTAATTGGGGCTACCTTCCCCTGGCAGAGCTGTCTCTCACTGGTCAGATTACTTTTCCCTGTTGAAAAATGGTGCCACAGTCATTTCCTTTCAGGCCCATGTTCCCTACTAGTTGTTGTAGCCTGGTCTATGCCAATATCAAAGATGGCATTCTCATTAGATGTGGAGGAGGGGCTTCTTTCCAGAAGCTGTTCTCTGGACTGGAGTGAGGATGCCTTTTTTGGGAAACTCATGCTTTCCTTTGGTGTTTTTTTTTCTTTCATTTTTTTTTAAAATTGTGATTATGTGATTACATATTTCCCCAAATTTCACAGTATTGTGGGATAGTGATGCTTAGTTAAAGTCACAAACACATTCTAACTTTCATGGAGCAAATTGTCTATCATGGTCTATAACATTTATGAGTTTTATGAGCTTTTTGATACAGTTATTTCTTCCACATTGGGTGATATGTATATTTCTTTTGTTTTGCATAGCGTCAACTGTTCCCTCTTACCCATTCGTTCCCTACCTCCCATCGCTGCCATTGAGTTGCTCAGTTCATTTTGGTCAATGTCCAGTGCAGCTAATGGGTCCCTCTGTTGTATATTTTCCCCTGATTCCCTCTAGTTCTGTGTCATCCTCCTAGTTTCCCTCCAGTGTGCACATATATACCATACATGTTATCAGCAGCATCGGGTTATTTACTAGTGATTCAACCAGATGAATGGAAGTCCTATGTTTCTGAAGTCTTGTTAATTTTGTCATATCACCTAACATTTTGGATTTAACATCCATTTATCAGGGAGACCATGTACCGTTTGTCTCTTTGCTTTTTGCTTACCTCGCTCAACATGATTCCTTCTAGCTCCATCCATTTCCCTGCAAATGCCATTATTTTGTCCTAATGGGTGCATAATATTCCATTGTGTATAGATAACCACAATTTTTGGGTCCATTCATCTGTGGTGGGACATCTGGGTTGTTTCCATATCCTGGCTATTGTGAACAGTGCTGCAATAAACATGGAGGTGCATGTGTTCTTGTATATTGGTTCCTGTTGTTCAGGATAGATGCCTAGAAGTGGTATGACTGGGTCATAAGGGAGGTCAATATTTAGCTTTCTGAGGAGCCTGCAGTCTGCTTTCCAAAGTGGTTGTATAAGTGTACATTCCCACCAGCAGTGTAATAGGGCTCCTCTTTCTCTGCATCCTCTCCAGCATTTGTAGTTTGCTGACTTGAGGATGTGGCCATTCTCACTGGGGTAAGGTGGTATCTCAGGGTTGTCTTTATTTGCATTTCCTTCACAACCAGGGATGGTGAACATTTAATGTGTTTCTTTGCCATTTTTATCTCTTCTTTTGAGAAGTGTCTCTTTAGTTCCTTTGCCCATTTAATAATTGGTTTGTTAGGTTTGGGAGGGATTAGTTTCTTGAGTTCCTTGTATATACTGGATATTAACCCCTTGTCTGATATATTGCTGGTAAATATTTTTTCCCAATTAGTTGGTTGTCTTTCTAGCTTGATTGCTATAGGTTTACCTGTGCAGAAGCTTTT
>NW_012267365.1:636441-638618 GCF_000151885.1 Dipodomys ordii | reverse complement strand
GGGATTGGGGGGTAGGGAGGAGGCTGGGAAGGGATGTGAAGGGTAAACAAAAGGAGGAGGCTGCAATGCTTGGTAAGAAATGCATGCATTATCCTGCCCATGTAATTGTAACCCCTCTGTACAGTATCTTCACAAATAAAATAAAAAAAATAAAAATAAATAAATAAAAAATTGTTTTGCTATTCTAGGTCTTTTGTTGTTCTATATGAATTTTTGGACTGTTTTCTGTATTTCAGAAATGTACGTCTTTTGTATTTTAATAGGAATTGAATTGAATTTGTATATTAATTTTGGTAGTATTGCCATTTTTACTATATGAAGTCTGCCTATCCAAGAGCATGGAGGGTCTGTACAGTTCCTATTGTCTTCTGTAATTTCTTTCTTTCAGTTTCTATAATTTTTGTTAACTAATTCTTTTACATCTTTGGTTAGGTTAATTCCTAAATATTTTATTTTTTGAGGGGGGGCTATTGTGAATGGGGTTGCTTCCTTTATTCCCTTCTGTGCTTGTACATTGTCAGTGTACAGGAAGGGGACTGATTTTTGTGGGTTCATTTTGTATCCTGCAACTTTGCCAAACTGATTTATAATTGCTAAGAGTTTAGGGATGGAGTTTTTGGGATCATGAAGTTATAGTATCATTTCATCTTCACAAAGGGATTGTTTAATTTCTTCTTTCTCTATGTGGATCCCTTTAATGTCTTTTTTTTTTTTTTTTGCCTTATTGCCCTGGCTAAGCATTCCAGGACTATATTGAATAGGAGTTGAGACAGTGGGCATCCTTTTCTTGTTCCTGATTTTAAGAGAATTGGTTGTAATTTTTCCCATTAAGTATAATATTGGCTATTGGTCTCTCATATATGGCTTTTATTGTTTTAAGGAATGTTCCTTCTACTCCTATTTTCTGCAGAGCTTTTAACATGCATGAATGTTGTATTTTATCAAAAGCCTTTTCTGTTGAGCTAATCATTTAATTCTTGACCTTGGCTCTGTTGATGTGTTGGATTACATTTATTGATTTATGTATGTTAAACCATCCCTGCATCTCTGGGATGAAGCCTACCTGGTCGTTGTGTATGATTTTTTTACTGTGTTTCTGGACTCTGTTAGCTAGTATTTTGTTAAGGATCTTTGCATCTGTGTTCATCAAGGAGATTGGTCTGTACTCTTGTTTGGTTGGGACTTTGCCTGGTTTGGGGATGAGTGTGATAATGGCATGGTAGAGTGAGTTTGGGGTAGCTCCCTCCTTCTCTGCTTCTTTGAAGAGTTTGAGAATTATGGGCATTCATTCTTCTTTAAAGGTCTTATAGAATTCTGTTTTGAATCCATCTGGTCCTGGGCTTTTCCTTGTTGGAAGACTTCTGATTGCTTCCTGTATCTCATTGTAAGATATTGGCTTATTTAATCAATTTACTTCTTCTTTGCTAAATTTGGGCAACTTGTATTTCTCTAAAAATGCATTCACTTCTGATAGGTTTTCTTTCTTTAGAGAGTATAACTTTTGAAAATGGTCCTTTATAATTGTTTGGATATCTTGGTTACTTGTGATTTTTCCCGTGGCATCCTTGATGTTGTTAATTTGGGTTAACTCTCTTCTTTTCTTAATTAATCTTGTGAAAGGTTATTTTTTGAAAGAACCAACTTTTTGATTTATTAATTTTATTTATAATTTTCCTATTCTATTCATTAATTTCTGCTCTTAATTTGATTATATGGCTCCGTCTTGTAACTTTAGGTTCCATTTTTTCATGTTTTTCTAGCTGTTTTAATTTCAACATGAGATTATTTACATTTTCTTGTTATGGGCACTGAGGGTGATAAATTTGCCGCTCAGGATTCCTTTTGCTGTGTCCCCCAAGTTTCTTTGTGCTGTGTCCTCATTTTCATTGAATTGTAGGAACTTTTTAATTTCTTCTCTAATTTCTTCTGTTACCCAGGTGTTGCTTAGAACTGTGTTGTTCAATTTCCATTTATTTGAGTAATTTCTGCGGCATGCTTTGTTTTTTTTTTTTTTAAATTTTATTTTATTTTATTTGTGAACATACTGTACAGAGGGGTTACAATTGCATGGGCAGGATAATACGTACATTTCTTACCAAGCATTGCAGCCTCCTCCTTTGTTTACCCTTCCCATCCCTTCCCAGCCTCCCCCCTCCCCCCATCCCAATCCTTCTCCT
>NW_012267365.1:618828-628636 GCF_000151885.1 Dipodomys ordii | reverse complement strand
CGGGCTTCTACTCACGCCGAGTCTTGGATCCTGGGTCGTCTCTGGTCTGCAAACTGCAGGATGAAGCTGTCTGCTCCTTGTCGGTTCTTGCTGGTGTTGAGTAGAATCCGCTCGCCCGCTGCGTCTGGCTCCTTCGCGGGACTCTCAGTGCTCAGGTATTGCCCGCTGCGGTCTCCACCGTGGCGCTCTATGCTTTGTTATTGAGAACTCGATTGATACCACTGTTGTATGATAGGATACAGGGGATTATGTCAATCCCCTTGTATTTGCTTAAATTCCTTTCATGAAGTATGGTATGGTCTCAGCAATTCCATGAGCTGCTGAGAAGAATGTGTCCTGTCTTGTTTTAGGGTGAAATACTCAGTAGATGTCAGTTAGTTCTGCTTGAAGCATGGCCTCACTTAATTTGGTAACTTCTTTGCCAATCCTCTGGTTGGTAAACCTGCCCTTTTGTGAGAGTGGGGTGTTAAATTCTACTAGTATTATCGTATTAGGATCTATTTTATTCTGTGAATTTGAGAGTATTTGGTTAACATATTTGGGTGCTCCAATGTTTGGGGAGTATAAGTTGATAATAATAATATCCTCCTCTTGGATTGTTCTCTGTATTAATATTTAGTGTCCTTCCTTGTCTTTTTGTATTGATTTTAATGAAAGGTTTATTTTGTCAGATAACAGGGTAGCTACTCCTGCTTTCTTACTGGAGGCATTTGATTGGTGTATCCTTTTCCAACCCTTCACTCTGAGTTTGTTTGTGTGTTTGGCTGAGAGGTGGTTCTCCTGAAGGCAAACAGATGGATGAGTCATGTTTTCAGATCCAATCTGCAGTTCTTTTTCTTTTGATTTGTGAATTAAGACTGTTAATATTTAGGGATAATATAGAGAGATGCATTGTGGTTCCTGTAATTCCCTGTTTTCCTAAGTTTTTCTTCTTTCCTTTCCTCCTGTGTTTACTAAGTTAGACTTCTATTAATGCCTGTCTGGTGTGGGTTCCCATTCCTGGTTGCTTTCTTCAGGTTGTGTTCCTCTTCTTAGTATTCTTTGTAATGCTGATTTACTGTTTATGAATTCATTTAGTTTTTCTTTACTATTAAAAATGTTCAATTCTCCATCCAATGTGAAAGCTAACTTTTCCAGGTATATCAATTTGGGCTGGCAGTTATTAGTTCTCAGGGCTCATATGTTACTTTCCCAGGCCTTTCTTGCATTCAGTGTCTCTGTGGAGAGATTTGCAGTGATTGATTTTTTTTCCCATTGTAGTATAGCACCTTCTTCATTTTTGCTGCATGCAAGATTGTTTCCTCATTATTCAGATCTTTCATTTGTCTAGAAGTGTTCTCCTGAGATCCTGCTTGTTAGGTGCTCTATATGCTTCTGTTATGTAGGTAAGATGTTCTTTTTTAAGATGGGGAAATTTTTAATTGATAATCTTGTTGAATAGGTGTTTCATTCCTTTGCTTTGATATTCCTCACCGTCCACTCCAAGTATATGAAGGTTAAAATTATTGGCACTATCCACTTGCTCTTGGATTTTCCTTTGGCATAATTTAAGTGATTTTTCCATATCTGGGATTTTTTTGTCCAGTTGGTGTATTCTGTCTTCTGTATCTGATACGTTACATTCCATTTCATTCACTGTTGACTATGGCTTCCATTGTGGTTTGCATGGAGGAAATGGACTCATTTATGGATTCGACGTTGGTTCTCATAGTACTAATCTCACCTCTTAGTGAGGTGTGTACTGCCTGTATTTTTGCGTGCACCTTCTGTTTGAAACCCTGCGTCTCTTTCGATATTTCGGCCCTATGTTCTTTAAATTTCTGGTCTATTTCTCACTTTAATTCTTGAATCATTGCCTCCAGCATTCCTTGGATGTAGCTTTTGTCTTCCATTCCTGCTTTGCTCTCACTGGGGCTCTCCCTTGAGTGGCTGCTGGCTTTTAAGGGTAGCTTGCTATCCTGGGTGTTGATAAACCTTGTAATTTTTCTCTGTGATTTTTTTCTTGGGGATTTATGGATTATTGGAGACTAATCTGAAATTTTGTTTTGATCAAAAGGTGGCTTGATTGCTGTTTCAGGACTGGTGTAGAGTGTCTGTACCTAGTCTCAGTTCTGTTGGTCTGACCCACGTAGGGCTCTCAGCTCTCCACTGTAGATCACTGGCCATTCCAGCCTTTAGAAAGACTGAGCAGCCTACAACATCCCTAGCCATAAAAGAAATGCAAATCAAAACAACACTGAGATACCACCTCACTCCAGTTAGAATGGCAAAAATCAAGAACTCTAACAACAACAAATGCTGGAGGGGATGTGGACAGAAGGGAAACTTACTTCATTGTTGGTGGGAATGTAAACTTGTTCAACCACTTTGGAAAGCAGTATGGAGGTTCCTCAAAAGACTTCACATAGAGCTCTCTTATGACCCAGCAATCCCACTTTTGGCATTTACCCAAATGTTTACAAACAAGACCATACTAAAGCTACCAGCACAACTATGTTATTGCAGCATTATTTACCATAGCTAAGATATGGAACCAACCCAGATGCCCCTCAGTAGATGAATGGATCAAGAAAATGTGGTATATATACACAATGGAAAACTATGCCTCCATCAGAAAGAATGACATTGCCCCATTTGTTAGGAAATGGAAAAACTTGGAAAAATTATATTAAGTGAAGTAAGCCAGGCCCAAAGAAACATAGGTCCCATGGTTTCCCTTATTTGCAATATCTAGTATATGTATGAGTCAAGCAGAAAAGTTCAGATAATGTGATGTCAGGAAAATGAACCCTTAGATATGTATTTTAATTTTTTTCTTTCATGCATTTGTTTCTAATGCATTCATAAGATCATCTGTTTGTTGCTTTGTATGTCCCTCCCTCACAGTATAACCCCTGCTTTCACTATATTTGATGTCAGTATAACTTGTGGAGGAGATGGGGAAAAACTAGTTGTTTAAGGATACAGGTGGACCTGTTGCAACAATGAGAAGTACAAGTTGTCATGTCGAAAAGGAGCTTTACAACGTTGGTGCGGGGGGGTACGGGGGGGGGGAGGATTGGGGGGGGGGGGGGGGGGAGGCTGGGAAGGGATGTGAAGGGTAAACAAAGGAGGAGGCTGCAATGCTTGATAAGAAATGTACTCATTATCCTGCCCATGTAATTGTAACCCCTCTGTACAGTATGTTCACAAACAAAATAAAATAAAATAAAGTATTTTTTAAAAAAGGACTAGATTCAAGTAGTAGAGTCCTTGCCTAATAAGCATGTGGCCTGCATACTACCAGTTTAAAGAAAAATTGGGGAAGAGAGGGAAAGAGTAGCTATAATAGAGTAAAAAAGAGATATAAGTAGCCTATAAAATATAATGCTTTATCTTTGAATCCTGATTTTTCATAAATCTGGATTTTTAAATTTTATAATCTAAAATTTAGATTTTTTCAAAACTCTGAGCCAAATTAAGACTTCCCTATTTTTGTTTATTAGTTTGGATATTTTGTCACAGTAACAGAAAATGACCAACATACACATTGGTTATTGATGTGATGGAATTATTCTTCAGTGTGGTGTCATTTTACTTGTCTACTCTCCAGTGTTCTATAATTTCAACATGACATATAAGTTTAATTAATTCTTGACTCATGAAAACAAGTATGTACTGTGAAAATGGAACTTAGCATCTAATGTTTAAGAAACTAAATTGAAAGGTGTATACGTTCTAGTAATATAAACAATAAAATAAAAATTTTAAGAAACTAAAAAAAAGTAAAGAAAGACTGAGCAGCCTAGATTGCTCCTGTTTACTCCTACAGGTGCTCTTGGCAAGATCGAATGTACTGGATATACTCTCCCAGTTGCTGGAGTCTGCTATGGGCTCCTGATTTTGTTTTTGTTTTTGCCGGTTGTGGGCCTGAACTCTGGGCCTGGTTGCTGTCCCTCAGCTCTTCAGCTCAAGGCTGGCACCCTATGATTTGAGCCACAATGCCACTTCTGGCCCTTTCTGCTTATGTGGTACTGAGGAATAAGATCCAGAGCCTCATGCACAGAAGGCAAGCACTCTGCCACTGAGCCACCTTACCAGCCTGAGCTCCTGACTATTATCAGGTGCTGTTGGCCTGAGTTGTACAATTCCAAACCTGGAATATATGGGTTGGTTTCTGGTGTGGTTTGGACTTCTGGTTCTCTTGCCCTGGACACCCAGGTCTTTTGCTGTCATGGGCGTGATTCCCAGGAGGTGCAGTTCCATGTTTTCCCTCCTCTTCTGAGGAGTATACTCAGCTTCTGACTTCAACCGGGAGGAGTTGGTTGTGTTGCTCAGGCACTGCATCCCCAGGCTTGGTCCTGGCTCTCAGCCTGGGACACAACAGCTGGACCTGTGCTGCTGTGTATCCAGCCTGGGTTACGCTGACTGAAGTACAGAGTTCAAGTTTCTTCTACTCTTGGCTGTTGTGGCCCAGGGGTGCTATTCCTAGCTTGGGTGTTTTAGCTCCCTTCCATGGGTGCTCTTGATCTATCCTGGCCAGCTGACTGTGCTCCACTGGCTGGTGGAGCTCTTGAACAGTCCCCAGTTTTAGTGGGTTCTGTAGTCCAGGTGTTGGGGTAAGGGGTCTGGGTCAATATCTGAGGGTACCATCAACTCTGGTCTCCCTTGAGGGATATATTGTCCCCTGCGGGGTACTCAACCTGGAGCTAGTTGTTGTTTCTGTGTGATGTAGGTTGCTAGTTGCCACTGCAGAGTTCAGTTGAGATGCTTGTGGGCTGGGCTGGGCGGTGGTGACTCTGCATGTTTCTCTTCTGTCTATGCCTCTGTTGATGCTTTTCGGGTCAGTGCTGAGGGATGGGCCTCCAGTCGAGGTGTGGGGGAGGGTTCTCTGGGGTTTGTCTCTGTTTGTGTTCTCCAGATCAGCACCAGTACCTTGCAGGTCTTCTGCTCTTGAGTTCTGTGGGAGACCCATGTAGTTCTCGGGTTCCTGCTGTGGGCTGAGTGGCTTTGGTGGAATGGAGTCCCTCTGTTCAGAGAGTGAGGGGTGGGGGTGGGATCTTTGTGCCTCCCTTGGTATTTTGGACCATTTGTGATCTGTGTCTCTGATCTGTGTCTGTAGCCAGCAACATGTGAATTTCTGCTTCTAGATATCTAGTTTGTGCTGGAAGTGAGTGAAAAGTTATGTGTACTCTGGACTGGTGCCCTTTTCTCAATTCTCTCTGGCCTCCCCTGTGGTCACAGACACTACCCCTGGCATATGCTCAAGTCTGTCTTCTTAAGCAGGCTGCCTGTAATTTTCCTCTCTGCCAAAAATTATGGCTTACTTCATGTGACTAGCTAGGCACTGACTATTCAGTAAAACTCTAAAGTTTCTCAGAGAGAGGTGTATGTTCCCTTTTGATCCTCTGCCAACTTCTATCCTTCAGCCTCCAATGACTTTTTATTAAAGAAGAGACTGGTATTTAAAGAGGTGAGACACATGTGAGAGAATGATGGAAGAGACAACTGATTAACATGTATTATTCACACAAATGAACATGTAAAATTGAGACTGGGTTTCATTCTATGAAGATAACAACAGAGAAGGGGAAAAATAAGGAAAATGAGAAAGAGAAAACTTCATTTTATAATGCCATAAACAAAGTTGATACTATTTTTTCTCAAAATGAAATAAAAAGGTAAGAATCGTAATGGTAATTATGATTGTTTTGCTGTACTCATTAGCGCATTTGACGTAGTCCCATTGTTCTCTGTTACTGTATTTCCTGATCAAATCCAAAGTGGGCAACATTGAGTACTGAAGGATGAGATCAAGACAATGTGAAACTTCTTTTCTTAGACAATCAATCATTATTTTGCACTTGAGATGTATTCAGATAAACTTATTTTCATAAATCTTTGCATCTACAAGGATAAGCAGTAGGATTTTAAGGGCATTTTAACCTCAAGGTCTGTCTTCAGTGCAAGAATGGCGAATATGGCTTAATGTTTCTTTTTATTGTTAATGTGATGTACAAAGAAGTTGCATTCACCCAGGTCATGTAATGAGTACATTTCTTTTGAACAGTGTCCCATCTTCCCTCATTTACTCCCAGTTTTTCCCTCCCAACTCCTCTCCTCCACAAGTTTTCTAGTTCATTTCAACATAGTATCTAGTAGAATCACTCTTGAATCTAGTTCACCCTTTATCTCATCATTTCTGTGCTTCTCTTTCTCCTCTCCACATCAGAAAATCTTGCATAGAAGAAAATAAGTACCAAAAAACAATTATAAAAGGACAAAAACAAAACAAAGGCAGAAAGTAAAAAAAAAAAACCCTCTTGTTTCCATTTCTTGGAGTTCATTTCAATAAGCATAATTTTATATGATCTTTTCCTATCTTATTGGATTTTTATTTGCCAATGAAGTATCATTCCCACGTAGTATCTTACTATTAGAAAAGCACCTTTTAATGCCAAGATTGGACTGCTTATATAAATCTGTATGCAGGTACTTCTTTTTCTAGCAATAGGATTTAACTGATGAACTTATACTTAAATCCATTCCACACTCCTGGTTCTTGAAGTAAAATGCTGTCAATCATTATAAAGAGATTATATAGGAAGTGCCATTTCCTCCTTTGTTACAGCATGTTCTTGCTGTCAACATTCAGTGTTTTAGTCAGCTTTAAGGAATTTAACCCTTATTGGTGTATCTAATTTATTCTCTATGTTACACTTCCTAACCCTCCTTAACCACTGAAAATTACTCTCCTTTATTAGTTTTCTAGTTTTGCTCCTTAAAATAACCGGTGGTGTGTATTTTTACAGTTATCTTAATCATGTCGTATACCAGTTATCAGGAATATCAACTCTGATAGACATAGTGGCCCAAACTACACTAGTGGCTGCCTGGCCATTTATTTATTACTTATTTATCATCCTTCTAATCTGATTTCAGAATTGGTTTCTTGGCCATACATCATGTATATCCAAGAATATACAGTGCCTCTTGTTTAGATAAGTTTAACACTTGATTTAAAGTTCAGCTGTTTTCACTGTAAAATTCTGAATATATGAAATAAGGTCACTTGCATTTTTATTTTGCACAGAGCCCCAGAGTCCTAGAGCCCTAGCTATGCTCATGATTTGCTTCTACATTTTCATCTTTCATCACTCATCTCTGTCATCACACACACACACACACGCACACACACACACAACTGTCTTCTCTCATGTACTGCTGAGACTAATATTTAAAAATCCCCCAAAGAGAATGCTATATATATATGTGTATATATATATATTTTTTTTGGGGGGGGGGCTAGTCCTAAGGCTTGACATCAGGACCTGGCTGCTGTCCCTGAGCTGCTTTTGCTCAAGGCTAACACTCTACCACTTGAGTCATAGTGCCACTTACGGCTTTTTCTGTGTATGTGGTATTGAGGGATCAAACGCAGGACCTCATGCATGTGAGGCAAGTGCTGCACCGCTGAGTCACATTCCCAGCCCAAATTCTAAGATTTTTAACAACAGTCAGTCCTTCATGCCTTTAATTCTAGCTGCTCAAGTAGCTGAGATCTGAGGATCAAGGTTCAAAGACAATCTAGGTGATTACATTTCCAATTATTCAGCAAAAAATCAGGGTGCAGGTGTGAGAGCACCAGACGTGAGCCAAGAAAGCTGAATGGGAACATGAAGCCTTGAGTTCAAGATGCTATGCTAGTGCATAACAAATATACAAACACACACAAATAAATAAATATTGTATACTCTAATGAAACTTCATCAAGTATTTTGTATTGTGTCAGTACCAAAGAATTTCTGTAGTTTTATGATTCCCATGTTCTCTTATGTAAGATTTCATTTATTTTATCCCTCTTTTACCTCTTCAGTTATCTTCTTTTTTGTGCATTTCATTTGCTTTGCTTATAGTGAATGAATTTGTTGTATTTTATTTCATTGTGTTTGTGTCTGCACTGGAGGTTAGGGCTTGGGAGCTGTTCTTGAGCATTTTCACTCAAGGCTAGTGCTCCATCACTATAGCTCCACTTTTGGCTCTTTGTTGGTTAATTGGAGATAAGAATGTATCAGAGGCTTTCCTTCTCAGGCTGTCTTCTAACCATGATCCTCAAAACTCAGCCTCTTGGGTACCTAGATAAACCTCATTTTATTACAGTATGTTTTCTTTTCTTTATACTATATTTTATCATCTTTAAATAGTTTTACAAAGGATGACAATAATATTTTATTATCTTTAAATAGTTGTACAAAGGATGATAATTCAACTTGTCAGTTTATAAATACTAATTAATATCATTCCTTTCCATCATTCTCCTTTATTCCTCAAAACCCTACTTGTCCTCTCAACTTTTTTCTTTTATTTAATAAGTTTTTTATTGTGGAAATACTGTACAGAGGGGTTAAAATTACACGAGCAAGGTAATAACTATATTTCTTGTCAAGCATTGTTGTCTCCTCCTTTGTTTTTCCCTTACCACACCTTCCCTCTCACCTCCTCAACTACACTCCTCCCCACCCGCCCACCAAAATTGTAAAATTCATTTTCAACATAGCATTTTGTACATCTCATTGTTGCAACGAGTCCACCTGTATCCCTATTTAAACAATTTGTTTTTTTTTCTTCTCCTACCTAAATTATACTACCATCAAATACAGTGAAAACAGGGATTATACCATGGGGGAAGGACATACAAAGCAACAAAATAATCACCTTATTTAGAAGCAATAGCAAGAAAGAAAAAAAAACCAACACGTGTCCTTATCTTGGGGTTCATTTCACTTAACATCATTTATCTGACCTTTTCTGCTTGTCCCAGACATATATTAATTATTGCAAATAAGGGAAACCATGGGACCTATGCTTCTTTGGACCTGGCTTACTTCACTTAATAGAATTTTTTCCAAGTCTTTCCATTTCCTAACAAACGGGGCAATGCCATTCTTTCTGATGTAGGCATAGAATTCCATTCTGTATATAGACCACTTTTTCTTGATCCATTCATCACTCTCAGTTTTCCTAAATCTATAACAACTGCTTCTCATACATTGCATTATGTTTTCAATAGTGTAAAGAGCTTGTCAAACTGAAGGTACTTTCTTGTTACTGAAAATTTAATGATTAAATGAGTACATGTTGAAAAAAAATGAGTACATGTTGAGAAATAAAACATGTAATTGTATTTTTGTTCCCAATTTCCTTATGAAAAGACAAGTTTTAAGTATATAATATTTTAATCAATTCAAAAGTATCTCAAGCTATTTACATCTGAACATATAGAATAATATTTATCAAAATGAACTTCAGGAAATGGAGTTGCTATTCTTGTTTTCTTTTTTTTTTAAATTTTGTCTCATTCATTCAATTATCTGTGCTTGGGAGAGTAAGGGGAGACTCAGAGGAACAAAGGATTAAAAAATGCAGCAGTGATGCTAGACACTATTGTACTATACAACTTGTCAGTGGGTACAGAAAAGAAAAACTGTGGAAGAGCAAGGGAAAGGATGACATTAAAAGAAATGTACTCTCTATTTGACTTATATAACTGTAATCCCTCTGTACATCACCTTCACAATAAGAATAAAAAACATGCATGAAAATAAATGAAATATGAATAATTAAAATAGAAATACATTAAAAGTAAATAAAATCTCTTAGGGCTCTTTGTATGTTCATAACAGTTCTATTATTTGTCAACTTTCTCTAAGCTTTAATTTCTCATCATTCATATATCTTAAAACAATATTAATTGATTTGCTTATATTGAACCAGCTTTGCATCCCTGAAATGAATCCTGTTTGATCGTGGTGTATGATTTTTTGGATGA
>NW_012267365.1:612571-616773 GCF_000151885.1 Dipodomys ordii | reverse complement strand
GATGTGAAGGGTAAACCAAAGGAGGAGGCTGCAATGCTTGGTAAGAAATGTACGCATTATCCTGCCCATGTAATTGTAACCCCTCTGTACAGTATGTTCAGAAATAAAAAATAAATAAATAAATAAATAAAAATATATCTTAAAACAGTGTTATTAACTTAGTTACAGGTTTAATTAGGAAACTCTTAGAACAACAATAATTATGCTTTCTTTCAGATTTGAATTAGACTATAGGACAGTAACCCCACTAACTATTAAACAATCTGTATATACACAGTATGTATTTATTGTGTATTATAAATTAACTTTATTGTAATAGGCTATATAAAATCCTAATTTCTACACTTTATAGTGCCAATTATGAATGCATGTGAATTAATGGTTAAGTTTTTATTGTAAAACTTAGAATACTCATAAGTATGTGGATCTCATCCTTTATAGAAAGTCTTTTTATTCCACATTTTTATCATCATCATTTTGTTGTACAGAGGAGGTTAATTTGTCATGTCCATATTTGCATGTTATCTAACTTGATCAGACTCCCTTTCTCCTCCATTCTCCTTTATCAAGACTTGCTCTTCTCAAGAGAGTTTAAACAAGCTTCTTTGTTCTATTATACATTTACCCTCTCTAGTCTCATACATACATAAAGTCTGTGGATTCTATTTTTTTCCTATCTTAGGGATCCTTTTTCTCACTCTCTGTGATTCAACCAGGTGACAGAAACTGACATTAAGTCTCACAATCCACTAGGGGATATTGTGTCAGTAGTATTAGTTCACTCTTTACAGTTCTACTAACTTTGTCCTTGTATTTTCATTATTGGCATTCTTGTACATTTCTACTAGCTCAGACACAGAATTTGAGAGAATAAAACACTAAGTGGAAATGTGTTAGATAATCAGTTAAAAGTATTAAAATCTGAACACTTCAAGTATGTGAAATAAAATTCATGCTACATGTATTCAATAATTCTACAATAATGATTAATATGTGTGCTGAAATAAAATATTTTTATTTTATTAGCGACATGTCTTGCATGTACAATGTAATTTTATGAGTGACCACTTTCCTCATCGTGACTACCATATATTACAACTTTATCTGTCTCTTCATGTTAGTTACATTTTTACCCATGCACATTATTATGAATTTTATTTACACTCATGCCTTTCTTCTTGAAACTCTCAAAAATTTTATACTTTTGTCTCATTTTAGGCACTATAAAATTATAAAACAAGAGATGCATTTGATTTTCGTGAATGTTTCCTAGTTATGTGTTTCTTTCAGACTCATTAGTTGTACAAGGAAGAAGTTTTATTGTGACATTTCCATATATGCATTCAATGTATTCCCATCAAACTCAGCCCTTTTATCACTCTCCTTTATCCCTATCCCCTTTTTGAAACAATTCCAATAGGTTTCACTGTTCAGTTTTCATAGATACAAATAAAGTGCTTCAACCATATTCATCCCCATCCATTCTCTCCTTTTGTCCTCCCCTCTGTGATACTTGTCTTCCCTCCTAAAGAACCTATCTTACTTTCTATCATTCACTTTTGTGTGTGTGTGTGTATGTATATATTGCATATATTATATTATTATTTTTACTTATTTTTTATTTTATTTTTTAATTGAAAAGGTGATGAGCTGGGCGGTTATCGATACATAGGTATGACAATAAGCACATTTGTTTTTAATCATCATTACTCTATCCCTCTTTATCTAACACTTACCCTTCCCTATCCTCCCCCCCCCATTGTAAAGGTTATATCCCACATGGTGTCAAGTGAGTATCAGTGTTGCTTTGGTTCATCTGTGTTCTTCTGTTTCTGAAATCCTCTTTCCCTTTCACATATTGCATTATCTATTATGCAAAACACAAGGTATAAAAAACTAAGAGTAATGAAGAAAGAAAAAAATAGAGAAAAAAGAATGAAAAAATGAAAAAAAGAAAAAAGAAAAAGAATGAACTATATACAGGGTCTAATGAGAGGTTCTTGTTTCTGTAAGTTGAAGTTAATAGTGATATGCTTCATTATATATATATCCTTTGCAGTAAGCATTTGGGTTCTTTAGATCCCCTGTTAAGAGTATCTTCTACATATTTTAGTTCCCACAAATGAGGGCGATCATGAGACCTATTTTTCTTTGGGTCTGGCTTACTTCACTTAATATAATTTTTTTCCAAGTCTTCCATTTCCTAAGAAATGGGGCAATGTCATTCTTTCTGATGGAGGCCTAGAATTCCATTGTGTATATATACCACATTTTCTTGATCCATTCATCTATGAGGGGCATCTGGGTTGGTTCCATATCTTAGCGATGGTAAATAATGCTGCAATAAACACAGTTGTGCTGGTGGGTTTAGTATGGCCTTGTTTGTGTATAGTTTTTAAAGGAGCCTCCACACTGTTTTCCAGAGTGGTTGCCCTAGTCTGCTTTCTCTGTGGCTTGGTTAGGTCCAGACTGCCTTTTGACAAGGGAAGGTGACTGCTACCTTTAACCCGCTCTCATGCTTGATGGTAGGAAGTTGGAGGATTCAGATTTGTAGTTTGCTAGCACTGGGGCAGAGCTGTGTTCACAGGTAGCCACAGGAAGTGAGGAACAGAGTTTAGTTCTGTTTTCACTTCCAATGTGATCCTTCCTTTTTAGGCAGAGGCTTGGGTCAGGGGGCTTTGGGACATTACAGAGAATTGATTCCCCCAAGGAAGTGGACCCAATTGGGTTACTCACAAGTTCAGCAGCTGTTGGTAAGATTGACCACAGAGCCTGTGCTGTGGCAGCCAGGATGCTATTGGTTGGTTCTCCATGGGAGGGTCTGGTGTTGGCCTGACCAGATCAGGGGTGATGGCATCTGTAGTAGCAGAAGGTTCTAGCTCTATGGTGGTAGTGGGTGGCGACAGGCGGCCTTGGAGGAGGTTGTTGGTGACTGCAGATTGTGTCAATGGTGATGTGTTGGGGCCACTGAGTTTAGCTGGTGGTAGAATCCATAAAAATTCTGGACTGTGCTGGCAGAGGCTGTGAAGGGGGAGGGGCTTGGCATGTGCAGGGTCGGTGGAGCTCGCAGAGTGATGCCACTGTGGCCGTCGGAGCCAGGGGTTGGCGCCTGGTCCTAGTTATGTGTTTATTAAATTATATCAGATTTCCCAATGCCTCATATTTCTAGATGAGGCAATTTTAGAATTTAAAAGCAGAGAAATTTGTGTTATATTTTTAAAGATCTTACACATTTCTTCCGTTTTCTTTGATAAAGGTTAATTGGGTGTTTACTCTGTTACTCTGCACTTAATTTTTCTCTAATCTCTATGCCTGACGTGCTTCTAGACTTTGATCAACCATGATGCAAACCAAAGACCTGGTTATCTGCCATTATCTGCGAGAATTTATCTTATCCAAGTCTTTTAATTATTAGAAATTTATACTAAGGCTTAAAAGCTCCAGAGACGATTCACTTTTCATAGCACATGGAATTTAGTTTGCAATTTTGCAGTTAGAAAAATCTCTGCTGCATCTTCATCCTCTACTTATCTGTGGATCTTCTTCCCTCTATGTCGCTCATCATACAATAACAATCTCTGATTTTTCCTTCCCTAAGAAGAATAACATATGATTTTGCCTGTAAATTTCTAGTCTCCTTTCATTGTAGAGAAAAATTTTCTTAGTACATTTTTTTATTGTGAAAAATACTGTACAGAGGGGTTACAATTACATGGGCAAGATAATGAGTACATTTCTTATCAAGCATTGTAGCCTTCTCCTTTGTTTCCCCTTCCCATTCTCCCCCTACCCCTCCCACTCAATCCTCCCCGCTCCCCACCCAAAGTTGTAAAGTTCTTTTTCCACATAAAGACTTGTACATTTCATTGTTGCAATGGGGATATCTGTATCCCTATTTAAACGATTCGTTTTTCCCCTTCCCCTCCACAAATTATACCAACATCAAATACAGTGAAAGCAGGGTTATACTGTGGGGGAGGGACATGCAAAACAACAAAGAAATAATCTTATAAATGTGTTAGAAACAATCGCATGAAAGAAAAAAAATTTGAATACTTATGTTAGGGTTCATTTCCCTAACATCACCTTATCTGACCTTTTCTGCTTGGCTCAGACATATACTAGATATTGCAAATAAGGGAAACCATGGGACCTATGTTTCTTTGGGCCTGGCTTACTTCACTTAATATAATTTTTTCCAA
>NW_012267365.1:594842-611946 GCF_000151885.1 Dipodomys ordii | reverse complement strand
CTATGTCCTTTGCCATGCAGAAGCTCTGCAACTTCATGCAATCCCATTTGTCCAACCTTTCTTTGATTTGTTGTGTTTCCGGGTCTCTATTCACAAAATTTCATCCTGTGCCTAGGAGACCTAGGGTTTCTCCTATTCCATCCTGTAATGTTTTCAGAGTGTCTGCTTTGACTCCGAGGTCTTTGATCTATTTGGAGTTGATTCTGTTGCAGTGTGAAATATAACAATCTAGCTTTAGTTTTCTATTAGTAGTTAACCAATTTGCCAGCACCGTTTACTGAGGAGGCTGTCTTTCTTCCATTCTATTTTTTTTAGCTCCCTTATCAATGATTAGATGGCTATAGGTCTGTAGGTTCATTTCACAGAACGATTTTCTAATAGCTAGATAGATAATCCACTCAGGTAGATTATTTTTTCCTTGAGGAATTTCAGCATGTATTGATATTTTTTTCTGAATTTGTTTTTTATTGAGCATTGTCTATTTGCCTACTGATCTCTACAGTTACTTATCTATCGAATCCATCTCCTCAGTTATTCATCTGAAAATCATTTGTCTATGGCAAATTGTCATTAACATTGAACTATGAGGTTACATAATATAATCTAACCCTTTTACACTAAGGATAGAAATGAGATGAAATATGGAGAAATTAGACCTTTTCCCAGATAATTAATACCAGGTCTAGAATTAGATTTGACATTTCTAGATCTTGATTTCTACTACTACTACTACAAACAACCAGAGTGTTTCTGTTAAGTGAAGATAACAATGAAGACAGTTGAAATTGTCAATTTTCACCCATATTCATTTACTGAAGTCCAACCAATCCTTAAAGTGTTTGCTAAGTCTGACTTTTTACCCGAATTATCTTCTGGAATCTATGTAGAGATTTATATTTCCTTATTCAATTCTCTAAATTCTCCAAATATATCTGTGTAAGTTAATTTGCAAACAAAACCACCGATAATACTTCATATGTGAAACAAAAAACTTTATTGGAATTTCATGAAAATTGCAAGAATCAGGCTAATACAGAAACCAATTATTAACCTAGGGCATAATGGCTGACTGTGTTACCATAGACATTTGTTGCTTAAAGGATACCATGCCACTAGACTCAACTTTATTAAAATCATCATGAATTATCTCTAATTGGTTTATATGTTTCACTACTTTCTCAAGATTCAAATTCCTGGTTGGACCATTGGCTTGTATGATAGAGCGTTATACTAGTCATCTAAGTTGTGCTGCTAAAGATTGTAGCCAATGAGGTATTTGGTTGCTGACCACTTGAACTAAGGCTTTACTGACTTGAAATGCAGGATGGCTTTCAATGATAGGACAGAAAACAATGTATGTAAGTGATTATGGTAATTTTTATGTGTATTTCATACTGAAATAAGGATATTTTAAGTATATTAATTTTCAACATTGTTATCAATATTATTAATAATATTTATTTAATATCTTTTCCCATTTTAATTCATGTCTTTTTTGGGTACATTTTTTAATTATAAAAGTGCTGTACAGAGGGGTTACAGTTACATGAGCAAGGTAATGATTACATTTCCTATTGAGCATTGTTGCCTCCTTCTTTGTTTTCCCCCTACCATCCCTTCCCTCCCACCTCCACAACTACCCCCCAAACCCCCCATCCCCTGCTGAAGTTCTAAAATTTGTTTTCAACATATTGTCTTGTACATCTCATTGTTACAATGGGTCAACCTGTATCCTTATTAAGCATTTTGTTTTTAATTTGTGTCTTTTAAAGCTAGGTATGGTGATTCAAACCTGTAATCCTAGCTATTTGGGAAACGGAGATAAGAAAACAAAGTTCAAAGACCATTTTTGCAAAAAAAAACTAATGATATTCCATCTCAATCAATGGCTTGACATGGAGGTGTATACCTTTCCCTCTCAGTGTCTTGGGGAAGCATAAATAGGAGGATTATTATAGCTCAGATGAGACAGTACCTTGAAATAAGCTACTGCAAGAAAAGGCCTGGGAACATGGCTCTAGCTGTAGAATACCTACCAAATAGTTTGAGACCCAAAACCCAATCCCCAGTATTGCCAAAAAAATTAAGTATATAAACTAAAATTAAATAATTTATGCCTTCTAGAAAATATGAACTTGTGTATATGGCTCATACTTGTAGCACAATTTATCTTTCTATTAGTGCTGTTTGTGTTCACATAAGATATATCAACTCCCTTTATCAAGAAGAGGATTTACATTCATCTACAATCACTTAATCCAGGTTATCCCATACTGTGATTGCTTCCTTATAATTCCATGGAGCAGGACTAAACTACCAGGACTAAACTACAGCTTTCTATGAATGCTTCAATGCTTCCAGGGCTGGAACCACAGATCCTGATTAAATAATTATTGAATTTGATATATTTACATTTATGTTTTCATACCTAAATATTTTAGAATTTGTAAATGTGATAAGGAGAATAACTGGGGATAGAGTACCACATTACAATTAACACCTAGAAGCTAAGAATAAAAAGATAACATATATACTATCATTATTATCTGAATCTATTGCAGAAGGTTGAATATGTATTGCAGAAAGAATATCTGGTTTTCTCTGGATAGTTTCAATTATATACTATTTCATAAAAACCTAGGTCTAATACAAAAGATGACTTTATAGACATGGCCTCACATGCAGACTAGGCTGGCTTTAAAATCATTAAACTCATGATCCTCTTGCCTCAGTCTCCTGGGTGCTGAGATGTGTGCCACCAAGCCTAATTTCCTGGTTCTTATGTAGCCTGGTTTTTTTTTTTTTTGGTCAGTCATGGGGTTTGAACTCAGGGCTTGGGCTCTTTTGCTCAAAGGCTAGTGTACTACCTCTTTGAGTCACAAGTCCACTTCTGTTTCTTAGGTGGTTAATAGGAGATAATAATCTGATGGCCTTTTCTGCCCCAACTGGCTTCAAACCATGATCCTCATATTTCAACCTCCTGAGTAGTTAGATTACAAGCATAAGCCACCAGTGCCCTACACCCTAGCCATTTTTTAACTTGGATAACAGGAATGTTCACTAAAGTTACTGTTTTACCTCATTTGCTCTGCTCTAACAAAATGTCATAGATTGCACAATTTTTAAACTATGGAAATTTATTTTTCATAGTTCTGGAGGTTGAGAAATTCAAGATGAAGGTGCCAGAATGTTTGCTGTCGGAGGACTGTTCTCTTGCTTATAGGATTACATCTCATTGTGTCTTTTTTGGAGGCGACAAATGCTGTGTTCTAATACAGCAGAGGGGACAGAAATGGTGGACTGTTCTCCAGGCTCTTTCATGAAGTATTAATCCACTCATTGGGGAAAAGGCCTTGACCGTATTGCCTCCTAAAAACTCCATTCTACATTGACTATTAAGTTTTAACATGAATTTTAGAGGGACACAATGTTTCAGCCACAGCAATTATCTAAATCTTTGAGAACACAGAATTGACATCTATTTTGGTCAGATTTTTAGCTAGACCCTTTTAATTCACAGTGTTAAAATTCATGGAATTTAAATCTGTACTTTTCATCTTGTTTTTACATTTTTATGTATAAAATAAGTTACCTTTAGAAAAAAGTATAGTTTTGGCAAACCATATGAATATAATGGAGACATTTTGCTAAATAACACGTTTTAGTAAATTAAACATATGAAACCAGAAAGGCTGTCTATATTTTTTTTTGTAGTCTTAAATTAGGGGCAAAAGATATAAGGAATTATAGTTTGAAACAAATGAATCCTCCTAATGGTTGAATATATTTTGAGACTTATTAAGATTCTGAACACAGCTGGGTAATATTTCTTGGCATAATTTGTTTTTTTTTTTTTTTGGGTCCGGTCATGGGGCCTGAATTCTGGGCCTGGGCACTGTCCCTTAGCTCTTCAGCTCAGGGCTAGCGCTCTAGCGCTTGAGCCACAGCGCCACTTCCGGCTTTTTTTTTTTTTCTGCTTATGTGGTGCTGAGGAATGGAACCCAGGGCCTCAGGCATGCAAGGCAAGCGCTCTACGACTGAGCCACCTTCCCAGCCCCATAATTTGGTTTTTTAAAACAACTTACACCTGATTGTATTTTCGACGTATTGGGTTTTGTGGCTTTATTTTTCAGAAAAATACTTATGCCTATTCAAAATTTATCCTCCTCAAAATTAAAAAATCCCCATGGTCCATAATTGAATATGGCATCATAGTAATGGTTTTTGCTCTGATTGAAGTAAATTAGTTTTATATGACAGCCATATAAATAGTATAATATTAATTTCATGTTCTAGAAGTATTGTTTAATAAAGCTTTTGCCATATCCATTAATGATGAAGCAATTCAGGACACCAATGGAGACTTAAACATGCCTGGATTCAAATTTCTCATTAATATGGCTTTTTAAAGCACTATGTCTATGTCTGGCAAAAATTTCTTACTTTTGTTAGAAGGTCACATTCCTGTCCTTATAACAAATGAGCATAGACTTGAGCTCTTATGGTAGAAACTGAAAAATAGATTTTAGGGATTATGTCATTTAAACCAGCCCTTCACAAAGTTTGTTATTTTAGTAGTCTATGGTTTCTCACCCACATTGGCTTGAATGTTTTATTTGCACATGAGCAAGTCTGACTTTACTGTTATCTTCAAGAGAAGAGATCAACCAGAGCCTCAAAACTTTCAGCTCATTTGTATATTTTCTTTGCTTCTCTCCGTTTTGTTGAGTATATTCATTCAGCAATGAGTAAAGATGAAGATAAAATTTGTTTTCAATGGGACATTGTATGACTGATACATTGTATGATGTAGATTCACTCATGCAACTGATTTATTTCATTTTCATTATTGAACTAATAGTTCATGTGAGCTCCCATTGCTGAACAGAGATGTGTGTGTGTGTGTGTCGATGTGTTTGACTAGAGTGTGTATTTATAGTGCAAACATGTGGATGTAGGTAACTTTAAACTGCCAGTCAAAAACATGTCATAGTTTTTCAATTTTATATAGTTTTCTTTGCAATGTTTATCTGAGTGAAAGGTTTAAGTTTATAAATTGTTTCACTCTCCTCTAAAAGTTTTCATCTGTCTACATAGATAAAAATAACAGGGCTGTGTATGCCAGCCACTGAAAATGAAATCTGAACTTTTTCTTTTGGATTTTTGTCTATCTCTTTTACAGAATGAGTAGGTAGACATATGGCCTTCAGTTCCCTTCAGTGGAGTTGGGTGAGTCATGATTAGTTACCTTTGATTTATTATTTGCTCTGGTATGGATTGTTGGTCTTCTTTTGCTGATTCTACTCTCAGCTCTTGATAATGATATACATTCATCTGATATCAAAATATCAGATGACAATAGACAACAAACAGCCAAGGCATTGTATTCCATAGTATATGATCACCTCTCCTGTCCCCATGGTCACACCAAGAGAATTGCTTCTTTACTGTTTTACATAGCGCCTTCATCCCACACATAACTTGGGTTAATCCAAAGCATTTTTCACATATCAGAGTCAAAGTCAAGATTTTTCTGGCTAAATTGAATTACTGTGTTATTATCCTGCAGCAACACAATATATGTACATATATGTATATATAAATATATAATGTATGCATCCATACATATGTGTATATGTATATACACATATACACAAATGCATATATAATATGTGTATACACATATGTGTGTATATATGTATAACACATTATATATGTGTATACACATATAAATGTATCTACATATATGTGAATACATATATAATGCATTAATACATATGTGTATACAAATATGTACATATCTATTTACATGTGTATACACATATATGTATATATATGTAGCTGCAGGATCATAATATATTATATTACATATTTATGTATATATACACACATACATGAAATTACCTACAAACTAATCTCAGCTGCCAAGTAGGTGGATGGCTTTTCACAAACACAAATATCTTGTGTGTATCTCTTGTTTGAATTGCTCCTTTTTTTCCCACCACTCATAGAATGGGTGTTTCCAATGTAAAATCTGCTCAAATATTTCAGGAATCCTTTTTCTCTCTGGAGAATGCAACAGTCGCCACCCTATTGTCTTGACATTGATTTTGAAAGAATAATGAAGTCAACTGTGATATTTGAACCTACAGAAAACTGATCATTTAATCCTAGATAGACTCTACTTTCATCCCAAGGACACCAATGATACATAATGACTGGTTTGGAGGGGACATGGTAATAGGAAATTTATTTTTTATTTTTTAGTGTGAAAATACTGTACAGAGGGGTTACAATTACATGGGCAAGATGAGTACATTTCTTATCAAGCATTGTAGCCTCCTCCTTTGTTTCCCCTTCCCATCCCTTCCCAGCCTCCCCCCACCCTCCACTTAAATCTCCCCCATCCACCAAAGTTGTAAAGTTCGTTTTCAACATGACAACTTGTACTTCTCATTGTTGCAACAGGTCCACCTGTATCCTTATTTAAACGACTTGTTTTCCCCCTTCCCCTCCACAAATTATACCGACATCAAATACAGTGAAAGCATGGGTTATACTGTGGGGGAGGAACATACAAAGCAACAAAGAAATAATCTTATAAATGCGTAAAAAAAAAAGCAAGAAAAAAAAAAAAACATTTAAATACATATCTTAGGGTTCATTTTCCTAACATCACCTTATCTGACCTTTTCTGCTTGACTCATACATATACTAGATATTGCAAATAAGGGAAACCATGGGACCTATGTTTCTTTGGGCTTGGCGTACTTCATTTAATATAATTTTTTCCAAGTCTTTTCATTTCCTAACAAATGGGGCAATGTCATTCTTTCTGATGGAGGCGGTAATAGGAAATTTATAGGTTATGAAAGCATGCATGAAAATATTTCAAAAATATTATTAGCATTGCAAATTTCTCATGGCATATGTATGGAAAATGCTGACCTAACCAAGTCTATTAATTAACTAGTGAGAAAAGGCAGCTCAAGAGATACACTTTGAGTTTTTGGTGTCACAAACCTTTAGAAAGTAAGGGCTAGGACCTAAATCTTCTGTTGTAAGACCATCTTGTGCCTGCACTTAACCTTTTAAATTCATTTCTTGGGTATAGTCCTTTATAAAATATTGAATTACAAGCATGGATAGATATTAAAATCTTTGACCTTTCAGAAGATGATAAGAGATATGGAAAAGAATAAAAATATGGAGGAATATCTTCTTCAAAATAATAATAGGTAATAATTTTAGGTATTTGTATGTTGATGCTGTTTTGTGGTTTTTATTATTTTGTGGTGTGTATTATTTTGGTAATTTCTCAGACCAATCAAAGGAGCTGATAACTATTATTGCCCCATCTTGACAAATAAGGAAACTTACAAATAACTTCCCTTCTGTCAGTGACTGAGAAAGCTGGAAACTTAAACAGCCCTTCTCTTAAATCCATGCTCTTCTCACAGTACACATCTCTCTCACAGTTTGCTTGAGAAGCTGTCTCAGACTTCCTCTTGTCTGGATTTTATGTTTCTCAAGGATCTGAACTGAAAGAAGGCGAAATAAGTAATGGCTATAATTAGTCTTTTAGTTCAATATTGAAAATACTTCTTGCAGCTCAGTTGGGAAACCAATAAATTTTGGGTTCAATATCATAAGGATCTCCTTTCATTTCATCCCCATGATTAAAGCTATTTTTTTTCTGGTCGTGGGGCCTGAACTCTGGGCCTGGATGCTCTCCCTCAGCTCTTCAGCTTAAGGCTGGTGCTCTACCACTTGAGCCACAGTGCTACTTCTGGGTTTTTCTGCTTATGTAGTGTTGAGGAATTGAGCCCAGGTTCTCATGTATGCAAGGCAAGCACTCTACCACTGAGCTTACCTTCCCAACCCCTGAAGCTATTCTTAATAAAACTTGATGTTTGAAGTATGTGGTACTATTCAGAAGGAAACTTACCTATCATAAATAAACTTTCAGAACTAGTGTGTGTGTGTGTGTGTGTGTGTATGTGTGTGAGATACTGTTTTAGAATGTCTAATACCTTCTATCCTCTCTCTTCCAGCCCTGGAGATTTCCAAGCCTCAGCATTTCTTCAGAAATATTGCATAGCACTATCTGAGCAATAGAGGAAATTGAGTCATCATCTGAGAAATGTTGTTTGTTATGTTTCTGAAAACAACTTCTAAGTAAGTGCCTCTCTGGGAAATTCTTTGATACTGGATTTCAACAGTGGTCAGATGTTAAAGTTTAGGAAAACAAGTCAATTTTAAGCCCTTACCATTTAGAGGTACGTATAATTTTCTAAATCATGAGCTCATCACTGGAGATGCCATTTGTCTAGTCTTTTCTCACCATCTTGTCCAGTCCTCATCCTGCAACTTGGACAAGTGCTGCAACAATAGAGTTACGAATATTTCATACTAAATTTTGAAATACCATTTGAAAAAAAAGTTGTGTGGTACTGTAAGAACAGTTTTCTGGGATTCAGATAAACTTGACAGATACCATCACCACATTGAATGTCCTACCAGCTGCCAAATCTTATTGTCTTTATCTGTAAAATGGAAATAATAGCTAGATTTCTTTTGTGTCTCTTCAGAGTTTTCTGTGAATTAAATGAAACAATATTCAGAAAACAAATGCTATATATTAAATTTCACTTCTCAGATTTTCTTTGGTTTGGTATTATAGGAATTTTTCCTATGAAAGTTAGACTCAACTGCTATGAGCAATTGGAGATGGAATAAAATGAAGAAGTGTAAAGATAGTTTTTATGTAGCAAAAATAAATGCAGATGTTTCCCAGCTGATTATCTTCCAGATGGGTAGCCCATGTTTTTATAGTTGTATTTAGCTTTATTATAATAGGACTTGTACTGTCAAGTTTTCTCTCTCATTTTCCAATGACAAGGGTAGACTCTGGCTTATTTTGTGTTTTTTTAATTATTAGAATTTCTAGGATATTTAAATTTAATTTATTTTTTATCTACTTTTTTGATAAATGTGAATGGACTAGCACATGTTAAGAAAATGCTCTACACTGGGCTCTATTCCCAGTCTTCATGAATATTTTAACAGCAACATTTTAATAAAAAGCTATATGAATTTTTAGTGTACCACAGAATCTAGAGAGATAATTGCCATAATTCTAAGAATCTCAAATGACAACCTAATTTAAAAGTCCTCAATTTTTTCTTCTTAAAGTTCTTTGTATCATGATTATCACTTGTTTAATTTCTTCTCATGACTATTTTATAATTTGTTTTGAATAACAATATTCCCATCTTATACTTAAAAGAAGTTCTAAAAACTTAAGGAACTTGCAGTAAAATGTCATATTCTCAGAAACTTGTATCCCCTTCTGCAACTTCTTTATCTTTCACTTGTTTATCTACTTACATGAGTGGGTTAAATAGCCCATTCTGCATCTGATGTTTCTGGTTCAACTTCTTTCTTTGTTTTTAAAAATTTATTTATTGTAACTGTAAAGGTGATAGACAGAGGGATTACAGTTACCTAAGTCAGAGACAGAGTATACTTCTTTTTAAACAATTTCACCCATCCCCTTTCTCCCTCTCAGGTTTTCCCTCCTATCCCCATCCACAAGTTGTATAGTTCATTTTTAACATAGTGTCCAATGCGTATCACTACAGTATTTGTTCACCCTTTGTTCCACCTTTTCTGTGCCCTTCTTATCCTACCAAAGACAGAGATCAATGAACAAACAAGACAAAAGGAAATGAAAACAAGATATGCCTATAAATCTACAAGTAAACATACTGGATGGTAACAGGGAAAAATATACATAAATTATACAGGTCTGTAGGAATTCACACACAATGAGACCAAAGGAGGATATTCTTAGGATAGGAACACAAAGGAACAATAGCTCTGTGCATATGATCATACCAAATATTTATCACAATGATCTCCAGGAAATGGAAGAGGTTCAACTTTTTCATTGGATCTTTACTGACTGACACATGCCATTCGAAGGGACACAATCAGAGGCAAAGAAAAGGTTTAGAGGAAACTGTAGTATTATGTAAGATAAATATAATTAAACATGTAATTAAAATTCAGTGTGAATAAAGTGCAAGTAGTCTTCTGGGGTTTCTGTGAAAAAGCAGTGTCATCAGAAAATGGGTCTTGAGATGCAGGACAGAAATCAATTAGAGACTAGTTCTGAAGCAAAAGCAAACCACAACTCCATAGACAGAAGTTGGGTTAACTGTCAGAAAAGAACAAAAACAGGCTACTCCTAAGGCAGAGTAACCATGGACATGGTAGTCTGGCTTAGAGCCCAATTCATCCTTGCCCTACCCTATGTTCTCATATACAGAAAAGGGATGAGCATGGACATGCATAACCAATAATAATGCTTCTTTATACATTCCAATCTAATTATCATCTTAAATCTCCACTCACAGTTGTATGTTTTAGTATGGTAATGAAGTAAAAAATCAGGTAGAGGTCTTATATATATGCTACAACAGGGAAAGTCTGCAGGGCCTCTCTCAATTATGATAGAGGCTCAGGCATGAAGATCTAAAGCATCCTTGTTTATACTTTAGGGAATTAATGATAGTCACATCTGTATTCTAATGCTTTGGTCAGAGGACAGATACCTTGTGATTTCAAAGTTACAGGTCCATGTGCCCTGTCACAGTGTAATTGGAAGGAAGGAGGGGGCTGTTTAGGAGAGGAATTAAGTGCAAGTTTATGATTTCTTTGGTGATGGTATAGGAACTATTGTTAGCATGAATTATCTAGTTTATTTTCATTGAGAAGTAAAATACTTAGAAGTGTTTTACTTTGCAGCTTTGGAGTAGCAATGATACCTTAAATTCATTTGATTTTGATGCTTCTCCTCAAGTGAAGAGTTCACTTTCAATCTAAGATAATGCTGAAAAATACTTCGAGGTTGGACATATATTAACGTACAATTCCCCAGTTGAGGAATAACTGTCATGAACACAGCATTTGCATTCCATGGAAACATTTATTTCAAAGGGTCCATTGCTGATTCTAAGATGTACAGATACCAGGATCTGCAACTCCTCCTTCCCTCATATAAAGTGATGTGTTTGTATTATAATGTACATACACTTCCCTGTGCTCTAAGGTAGTAGATTACTAATTTACTAATTAGTAATTCCTTAATTACAGATTACTCCTTACAATATTATTTTCATTAAGCAGCCTAACTGTGGGAACTCTATGGACCCCTGGGAGTTTGTGCAAGAAGTATGATTGGACAATGTGTGGAGAAAGCCTGATGCCAGAAGAAAACAAATGATTTGTGTTTTCTTTATCCTGTGTTTGAGTAAACATGCAGGATTCAAATATTGCAAAAGGATCCTTTTCAAAGACAGGATGTGTGTTTGGTTCTTTTTGTGTGTGGACTTTCCTATTTAAAGATATCCTGTTATGGGCTGGGAAGGTAGCTCAGTGGTAGAGTGCTTGCCTTGCATGCATGAGGCCCTGGGTTTGATTCCTCAGCACCACATAGAGCAGAAAAAGCTGGAAGTGGTGCTGTGGCTCAAGTGGTAGAGTGCTAGGCTTGATCTGAAGAGCTGAGGGACAGCACCCAGGCCTACAACTGGCATAAAAAAGGGGGAAAAAAAGGTATCCTGTTATTTACCTCTTCAAATGTACCTTTTGATTTGTGAACTTTAACTGCCCAATGCTAACATGTACTAGCTTACCAGTTAAATTAGAGGACTGAATCATGGTGCCTATGGCTCATACTTGTAATCTTACCTACTAAGGATGCAGAGATTTGAGGATGGCAGTTCAAAGCCATCCCAAGGAAGACATTTATCTGTGAGACATTATTTGCCAATTAACACCAAAAAGCCAGAAGTGGAGCTGTGGTTCTGAATTTAAGACCCAGGTCCAGCACACACACAATCACACACACACACACACACACACACACACACACACACACACACACACAGAATAAGCAGAGAAATGAAGAGGGAGAATTTGGGAGTTTGTCCTAGAACTCCCATCTCTCTGACTATGCTCATGTATCTAGAATAATCCTTTTTCATCCTTCATAAGATCCATTGTATAGAACTGACACCTAAATTTAAAAACTATAATAGGATAATTTCACCAGCACCCTGACCCTGCTTAAATCCCTGACGGCTTGATATCTTAGTAAAATTGAAGAACTTTTTTGCTGTGGTCTAAAATGAGAGGACCATCATCTGATATCATTTAATACCATGTGCCTTCAATAGTGCCCAATTGGCTTTGGTTAGTTCTCTGAGTGTAGATAGGTTACTTCAGGCCTTTTGTGTGACAGTTCCTTCTCTCTTGAGGGTGAACAGGAGTGTTTACCTATGGTGAGCTTTCCCTCATCTAGTCCTCTGCTGACTGTCTATGTTTCAAAGGCAATTCCCAGCCAAAAAAAATTCTAATAAATTCCACTTTTATTTTTCACTCTAAAGTACTTGCTTTTTCTCCCTTTCCCCCAATTTACGTAAAAAAAACAAAGAAACTTTTTCTTCAAGATGGAACTGGTAGTGCATCTATGAAAGATTTATCACTAATTGAAAATTTCAAAATGAGAAAATATTTAAAAGCACAAAATTGAGGTTTGTATTGCCTACTTGCATTACCTAGACTACTATTTAATGCTTTTGTGGTTTATTTTCCTTCTTAGTCAGGTACATACTAGTAACTAACTTATTGGATTTCTATGAAGATTATATAGGATATGATCTGGGACATGTGACATGTCCTATTGATCTTGGTAGTCATAGTTATTTATATATCTAAATTGTTTATGCCTTTATATATTATCTCTGGCATAATCTAATGAAGGCTGAGGACAATATCCTAGCTGGTTCTCTGTGACTTTCTCAGCAGGAAGAAAAACATAAAAAGGCAACTCAACTCCATTGTTGGTGGGAATGTAAACTTGTTCAACTGTTCTGGAAAGCAGTATGGTGGTTCCTCAAAAGACTAATTGAGCCTCCCTATGGCCTAGCAATTCCACTCCTGGGAATTTATCCAACAGAACATAAACAAGGCCACACTTAGGCTACCAACACAGCCATATTCATTGCAGCATTGTTTATCATAGCCAAGATATGATGTCAACTCAGATGCCCCTGAGTGGATGAATGGGTCAAGAAAATGTTGCATATATATATATACACAGTGGAACTCTACTCATCATCAGAAAGCATTATATCATACCATTCGTAAAGGAATGGAAAGACTTGGAAAAATTATATTAAGTAGGCCAGACCCAAAGGAACATCGGTTCCATGTTTTTCCTCAATGTGGTAACTAGAATCTACATATAAATCTACAAATAAACACACTGGATGGTAAAAGGGAAACAAATACACTAGGACTTGATAAACTAAACAAGTCTCTAGACATTCACACAGTGAAATCAAAGGAGGATATTCTTAGGAGAGGGTCATATAGGCAGAATAGCTATGTGCATCTGCCTATATAAAATAATATTTATCAAAACGAACTTCAGGAAATGGAAACCAGAAGTTCATTTTCCTTTGCTGCTGTTTTTATTTTCATTTCCTTTTGTTTAGTTTGTTCATTTGTCTGTCTTTGGGAGGATAAGAGAAGACACAGAAATGGTGGGACAAAGGGTGAACAAACTCAACAGTGATACTCACTAGACACTTGAAACTGAACTATGCTATTCATAAGTAGGTACATGACTGAAAAACTGCCAGAGAGCAAGGGAAGGTGTAACACTGTTTAAAAAGAAGTGTACTCTTTATCTGACTTATGTAACTGTGACCTGTCCATGTACTACCTATACAATAACAATAAACAACATTTTATTTATTTATTTTTTATTGTAATAATACTATACAGAGGGTTTACAGTTACATGAGCAAGGTAATGAGGAGGCATTGTTGTCTTCTCCTTTGTTTTTCCCCTACCATCCCTTTCCTCTCACCTCCACAACTACACTCCATGGCTCCCCCCTCCTTCCCCCACTCTGGCCTAGCTTATAAAGCTCATATTTCAACATAGTGTCTTGTACATCTCTTTGTTACAATGGGCCAACCTGTATCCCTATTTAAACATTTTGATTTTTCCCTTCCCCTCCCCAAATTAGAGAAGGTATATATAAGATGCAGGCTACCAAGATCAAATACAGTGAAAACAAGGGTTATACCATGTGGGAGGAACATACAAAGAGACAAAAAAATCACATGGTACATTATAAATACATTAGAAACAATAGCAAGAAAGAAAAAAAAGGATGCAGAAGGGGCTGTGCAAACCTACTCTTTTAAGTAGATAAACAAAAATTGCCAAAGGAGATACAAGTTTTGAAGCATATGATACATAAATTTAAAAAATAAAAATACAAACATAGCACACATTAGCAGTTTCACATTCATTACATACATGACAAAATGAATGGTGTTCAGTATTGCAGAAAATAGGACAAAAATGATCTTTTTTTTTTGAGAGAATTGATGGTGAGACCTAGTTCTTTGATATAGACCAATTGATCTTTCTGTGTTGCCTAATGCTGAACCTCTGGTTGTAACCAAAACTCATTTTCAATTTAATTCAGTGTGGGTTAGCTCAACAGGGTTTAATATAAGATCCTTTAGGCTGGGAAGTGGCTAAGTGGTAGAGCGCTTGCCTTGCATGCATGAGGCCCTGGGTTCGATTCCTCAGCACCACATAAGAAGGAAAAAAAAGCTGGAAGTGGCATGGTGGCTCAAGTGGTAGAGTGCTAGCCTTGAGCTGAAGAGCTGAGGGACAAAGCCCAGACCCAGAGTTCAGGCCCACGACCAGGCCCCCCCCCCCCAAAAAAAATCCTTTAGTTTCAAAAGTTTTTTTGGCTCAGTCACATATAAGTTATTTACATATTGTTAAATTATTGACCTTAGTTTCCCTGTGTAAAATGATGGTAAAATTTCTTGCATGAAATTTACTGATATGAGTGTTCTTGTTAGCCATTATTGTTTCTTGAAGGTAGGTTGAATAAATCACGTCTGGCAGAATATTTTGTCTGAATATTCTGAAAAATAAGCAAAACTTTTAAAATTAACTGATCTCAAGCTTATTCATGCTCTCAGGAAATTCTTTCTTGTTGGGAGTGTGGTTTTGTCATATCTTTTTATCAGGAAAGCATTTATTAGACCACCCTCTGAGAAGTTGTAAGAGACAGAGGGATCATGGTATTTGTGTCTATATATAACTCTCTTTAAGAGTAGAAGTGACCACATTCCCCTTAGGAACCATTCTCATGTAGAATCCAGTCCTCATATAATTTTTCTTCCTCATATAATTTTTATTTTAGGAGTATTTGTGTGTGCTTTTTGTTTTATCTCTACTGACCTTTTGATCCTTTTTTTCTCTTTCTTTCTTTACTCATTCTTTTCACTTCTTCTCTTTCATTCTTTTCTGTGTGATTTAATTGCTGTTCTGCTCACCCTCAAATATACCTGTCACGATTATTAGATATTATCCTCCATTGTGTACACACTTAATCCAGAAATGTATTACTCAATTCAAAACCTCTTAGACTTAAGGTCCTTAATAGCAATATTACCACTTTATACCCATATAATATTTTAAACATTTTTATTTTTCTAGCTTTTCATGCCTCGTTTCTATCGCTCCCCTCCTCTCATCCCATTCCCATTCTTCTCTGAATACTACTTCAAACTTGCAGTTTTTAAGGGTTTCACTTTTTAAGTTTAAATTTTTGTTTTTCCATTTTTTCTTCTTTTTTTCTTTTTCTTCTTTTTCTTCTTTTTTTCTTTTTCTTTTTTTCTCTCTCTGGTATCATTCTGTCCAATCTATTTCCCTCTTTGAGATTAGGACATGGTTAATTCCACTCTCCCTCACCTTCCCACATCCCTCTAATCCTGTTTTTCCCCACATTTTCCCTAAACCTAATAATTTCTGGTTGCCAAATTCTCCTTTGCTGTTCTTAGGCCATTAAGACATAGTTGTTTGATGTTCAATAGATTTTATCTCTTGAACCAGACTGTATCTGCAGAGTTTTGACTGTGCAACTATGGACTTTTGTTGATGCTTAGCTTAAAATAGTGTTCTAGCACAAAACTGATGTTATTCTCATCCCACATGGGCAGAACAAGCCAGAAAAACACGAGAAAAATGGCAAGCACAGGGATCTCAACTCCTACTCATGACAATCAGGGGACAGAACAGATAATGAATAATCCAGAGGAGAGTTCCAAAAAAGCTCTACAAACACTACAGGTAAACAGGGTAAATGAAAAGAGTGAAAACCTTCAAAGGTCTCAGTGTGAGCATGATAGGGAGAGAGAGGACACAAACCAAAGATCAATGCAAGAGTCTCATGAGTGTGAGGAAGCTACTCAAAGATTGATACAGGAATTTCATGAGCAGATTGAGAACACTCAGAAATAAAGGAATTGCATGGTTTGTTTCTAACGCAATTATAAGCTTATTTCTTTGTTGCTTTGTATGTCCCTCCCCCCTCCCATACCATCAGAGGTATGAAATAAAATTGTCTTAGAAACAAAAAAAAAAGGAATTACATGAGCAGGCTGAGATCAGTCAAAGAGATAGACAGGAATTGTGTGAGCAGTTTGAGATCAGTCAAAGAGATAGGAATTGCATGAGCTGGCTAAAAACACACAAAGAGAAAGTCAGGAGTGGCATGAACAGGCAGAGAACACTCAAAGAGAACTACAGGAAATGTGTGAACATGAGGATGCTAATCAAGAGAAATACAAGGACTGAAAGATCAGGAGGAGAATAGATCAAGATCAATGGAGGCATTCATGGAATACAGAAACAGAGAGCTGAAAGAAATCAGGGAGACAGCAAAGGGAATGCTCAGTGGATCCCAACAGAAGGAATGGGAGTCCAAGGAAACCATAACCAATCAACTAAGTGATTTGAGAATAAACATGGAACACCAAATTAAGGAAGTAAAGAAGCCTGGAATGATGTATGCCATGCCCTAAAAACAAACAACTATCAACCAAGAATACTGTACCCAGCTAAGCTCTCCTTCATAACTGAAGGCCAAATAAAAACCTTCCATAGCAAAGAAAAATTGAAACAATACATCTCCACCAAACCAGCCCTACAAAAGATT
>NW_012267365.1:589029-593712 GCF_000151885.1 Dipodomys ordii | reverse complement strand
CCGAATAGCAAAAACGCTCCTCAATGGAAAGAACACTGCTGGAGGAATATCAATACCAAATTTCAAACTCTACTACAAAGCCATAGTAGTCAAAACAGCTTGGTACTGGCACAAGAACAAACTCCAGGACCAATGGAATAGACTTGAAAACCCAGAAATGAATCTAAAGACTTATAGCCATCTAATCTTCCATAAGGGAGCTAAAACAATAGAATGGAAGAAAGACAGCCTCTTCAGTAAATGGTGTTGGCAAATTTGGTTAACTACTCATAGAAAACTAAAGCTAGATCCTTTTTTTTTTTTTTGGCCGGTCTTGGGGCATGAACTCTGGGTCTGGGCACTGTCCCTTAGCAATTCAGCTCAAGACTAGTGCTCTACCACTGGAGCCACAATGCCACTTTCTACTTTTTCTGTTTATGTGGTGCTGAGGAATCGAACCCAGGGCCTCATGCTTGCAAGGCATGCACTCTACCGCTGAGCTACCTTCCCAGCCCCAAAAGCTAGATCCTTATATATCACCCTGCACCAGAATCAACTCCAAATGGGTCAAAGAGCTCGGAGTTAAAGCAAACACTCTGAATACATTACAGGATGGAATAGAAGAAACCCTAGGTCTCCTTGGCACAGGCCCAGAAACACAACAAATCAAAGAAAGTTTGGACAAATGAGGTTTCATGAAATTGTTCTGCATTGCAAAGGACATAGCTAGCAAGATCAATAGAAAGCCCACAGATTGGAAGAAGGTCTTCACTAGCCATACAACAGACAAGGGTCTCATATCTAAAATATACCTGGAACTTAAAAAATTAAATCCCCCCCAAACAAATCTTCAAAGAAGCAACTGCCCAATAAATATGTGGGCTAAAGACTTATAGAGAAACTTCTCTGAAGAGGAAAGAAGGATGGCCAATAGACATATGAAGAAATACTCAACCTCTCTAGCCATGAAAGAAATGCAAATCAAAACAATATTGAGATACCACCTCACCCTAGTTAGAATGGCATAAATCAAGAAATCTAAAAACAACAGATGCTGGAGGGGATGTGGACAGAAAGGAACCTTACTTTATTGTTGGTGGGAGCGTAAACTTGTTCAACCACTTTGGAAAGCAGTATGGAGGTTCCTCAAAAGACTTCACATAGAGCTCCCCTATAACCAGAAATCCCACTTTTGGGCATTTACCCAAATGTTTACAAACAAGACCACACTAAAGCTACCAGAATGACTATGTTTATTGCAGCATTATTTACCATAGGTAAGATATGGAACCAACCCAGATGCCCTTCAGTAGATGAATGGATTGATAAAATGTGGTATCCATACACAATGGAATTTTATGCCTCCATCAGAAAGAATGACATTGCCCCATTTGCTAGGAAATGGAAAGACTTGGAAAAAATTATATTAAGTGAAGTAAGCCAGGCCCAAAGAAACATAAGTCCCATGGTTTCCCTTATTTGCAATAACTAGTATATGTCTGAGTCAAGCAGAAAAGGTCATAAGTTGATGTTAGGGGAATGAACCCCAAGATAAGTATTCAAATATATTTGTTTTTTCCCTGCATGCAATTGTTTGTATCATATTTATAAGATGATTTCTATGTTGCTTTGTATGTCTCTCCTCCCATGGTATAACCCATGCTTTCACTGTATTTGATGTTGGTATAATTTGTTTAGGGGAAAGGAAAAAATAAAAAATCGTCTAGGGCTACAGGTGGACCCATTTCAACAATGAGATGTACAGGTTGTTATGGGATGGGAAGGTGAAACAAGAGGGGCAACAATTCTTGATAAGAAATGTCCTTGTTATCTTGCCCATGTAATTGTAACTCCTCTGTATGGTATTCTCATAATAAAAAATAAAATAAAAAAGAAAAGGTAATATCTCAACAAAAACTATTATACAATAATATTAAGAAAGAATCTTGACTAAATTTCTACCATTACCCATTACCTTTGGATAGTGATTAAACAAGTTATACAGTGAAAAATAGAGATTTTTATGGTCATCAATAAACACAAGTTACTATAAAATTAACTTATATTGTTATTTTTGCTTCAGCCAGTAGTATTAACCTAGTTATTTGTGATTCAGTGTTAAATATTAACAATGAATGGCACATGTTGCCCTCATTGTTTTTGAAAGTCAAAATTTACTGGAAACAGGACTGAAAATAGGGCTTTTTCTAATAACAACAGATCAGAAAAGATCTCAAATATTCATCGCAAAGCCGCTGTTGCAGGGCTGTTTCCAGTTTCTATTGCTATACAAGAATTGATAATGAATGGACTTAGTGAGCATTTACTTTATTCACGAAATTTGTAAACCAAGAAATTGGAATAGATGGTACAGAAGTACTTCTTTGCCCTGCACAATGTTTTGAACCTCATGAGGACTGAAGGATTTGGTGTCTGGATGCTGGGGCTGTCTGACAATTTGTTCATTCACAGTCTGGCTGTTGGTGCTTGCTCTCAGTTTAGACGTACCTATGGAGCTGTGTTCTGGAATATCTAGGTGCTGTCAGGACTTCTGAGACTCCTGTGGTGCTGAGGGGAATTAAACTTGTGCAGCATCAAAAGTCTATTAAGGTAAGTGTTCAACTAGTGAGAGAGTGTTCATGGCCTTTTCAAAATGAGCAGATTTGATACCAAAACTGTAGCAGAAAATATCTGAAAAAAGATGAGTATTTAGAATATGTAAATAGTTCTCAAACTCAACATAAAAATATTAAAATGTTAGCAAGATACATGAACAAATAAAAAGAATAAAGTGACCCATTATATTTAATTATCAACATTAATTAAACCAATCAAATAATTACTCATTAGCATTGATGTTTAATATTGCATTAATCATTAATGAAATACAATTTGAACTTATAATGAGATGTTATCAAAATGCCTAAATTAAACATATTGAGACAACCAAATATTGGCAAAACTATTTACATGGCTGGAATGCATTGCTGATCAGAATGTAAGATGCTACCTTGTTCTGAGAAAAATCTGGTAGTTTCTTCTTCAAGAATTAAACATATTTTTATTTTATTATCCCTTAATTATACTCAGGTATTTACCTTCAAGAAATAAAAAATTATATTCAAACCTCTACCAATGTGTTTATAGAAGCTTTATTTGTAATAACAATAAGTTAGAAACCACTCAAATGTCTTTTAGTGGGTGAATAAATAAATACTTAGTATGGAGTAGGCAATAAAATTAAACAAAATTTGATTTATACAACTTTGCTAAATATACAGTGATGTGTGAAATAAATACATAAGCAAAAGCTCATAATATTGGGTTGTTTTTTGTGAAGTTCTTGAAATGATAAAGCTGTAAAAAATTGGTAACACATTATGGATCTTCAGGGCTGAGGACTGGAAATGGAATGATAGCAGTGTCAGGCAGTGAATTCAAATGTTGGACAAGAATGACTCTTGTGATCATGGAATTTCTGTATTTTGACTGTGGCAATGTTCACCTGTGATATAAATCAAAACCACATATACACATATACAAATAAATGCATATAAACGTTGGAAAATATGAAACGGAAGAGGGATTGAATTAATGTTTACTTAGTCATTGTCAGATTGTTCCAGTTATCCGAGACGTTCACACTGGTGAAACTCAGTGGAGACTATATACCCTCTCTAAATATTATTTTTAAAAACTGCATGTGAATCTTATTTATCTCAAAATAAAATGTTAAAATTTTGAAATAAAATTCTATTGTATGAACACATGATAACTAATTTAGTAGATGTATAATGTAAAAGTTTGTAATTAGTCATATAAATAAGAAGATTATTTTCATAAGATTAAAAATTTCATTGATAGCTTTGCCATTAATAAATGAATGATAACCAGAAGACAGTAGAATTATCTGTTTAAACTGATAAAGGAGAATAGTTAAGCATATAGAATTCCATGCCTAGAAAAATAATTTCTTAAAAATAAGGAATTTATCACTGACAGCAGTTCAAAAACACACTTCCCTGAGCTGGGCATGCCTGTAATTCCAGGTACTCAGGAGAACTGAAGGAGGAAGATCAGGATTCTAGAATAGCCAAGTCAAAATTAGTATGAGTTCTTAGCCAAAAAACTCCCAAATAATAGAAGTACTCAAGGAGCGGCACTTGTCTAGCAACCCTAAGAGGCTGAGTTCAATCCCCAGTACTATAAAAATAAAATATTTAACAAAAATGTAAAAATAAATTTATTCTCCTTAAGCAAAGGAAAATGATTCAAAGTTTGAAAGTCAGAAATACAACAGGAGCATAAGCCACAAAAAAGTTAAATTTGTCATTACACTTGAAGAATTCACGTTTGTGTTCAATGTACAAATGAGGAAATTATAAATGTTTTGGACAAGTTTAAAAGACATGAAAAAACAGATTAAGGAATGTTTCTGTGTCAGAATGGGATAAATGAAATTGTCTGAGATAAAGGTAGAACTGCCAACTTAAACTGACAAATAGAAAATTCAGCCAAAATATCCAGAATTCAGCCTAACGCTTATATTTGTATATGGTCTGCAATGCCATTTACATTTCCAATTGTTTAAGAAACAAAAATACAAGATCTTTACTAGCCATACAACGGACAAGGGTCTCATATCTAAAATATACTTGGAACTCAAAAAATTAAACCCCCCAACAACAAATCCCCAAAGAAACA
>NW_012267365.1:580382-587984 GCF_000151885.1 Dipodomys ordii | reverse complement strand
AAAAAAAAAAAAGAAACAAAAATACAAGTGTATACAATTAAAACAAAAATCAAGTAATAAAATTATAACAACAAAATAAATCTTAAACTCTACATGTTCTGAAATTATAATAAATTACAAAAAGTAGTAATTAAGGAAAGGGTCAAAATGTTGTCCTTCATGGACTGTTTTTCTGTATAAATTGTAAATGAAAAGTTAAATGAAAAAGACAAGAATAAACATTCACATATCTATATATTTGTGCCAAAAGAAGCACAGAAATATGTGGCCTATGTTGAAAGTCTGGAAAAATATGGAAGAGGGGAAGTGATCACTATTTGAACCATATACCTGAAAAACCTATTCTCTCACTAAGAAGGGACAACAGAAAGACTGTTTTGTAACAAAGGCTTGGATATCATGTAAATGTGCCAGCTGTAAACAGGCACATGAACAATAAGGTTCTAGAGACAAAAACCTGGCTCAGGAAAGGCAAATAACTTGATGGCCACCCAGCCATCAAGGATGTTTGAAACACATTTTAGAGGCATCTTCTTCCCATCATAAAATAAATCAGTGAATGAGAAGATCAAATTCTGAATTTTGGAATTGATGATGCTCTCTGAAAGCATCTTGTTTGCTATCAATGTATGAAATAGGAAATTACATGTTATAGTGTCTGATGAAAATTTGTGTTGCTTCTCTTTGGAGCAGAATTTATTTTTTTTTCTACTCTTGGTGCTTGAACTGTGGGCCTGCATGCAGTCCCTGAGCTCTTTTGGCTCAAGGTTAGCTTTCTACCACTAGAGTCACAGTGCCACATCTGGCTTTTTCTGTGATTAGTTGGAGGTAAGACTCTCACAGACTTTCCCGCTCAGGCTGACTTCAAATCTTGACACTCAGAACTCAACCTCCTGAGTAGTGAGGATTATAGGTGTGGGCCATCAGTGCCCTGACCTATAATTTTTTTTTTGTCTTTAGTTTTTCTTTTCTGGAATAAAAAAGAAGTTGGCTTGATGGAGAAGCTGTTACATTCACATGTAGTACCAACTTAGGAAGTGATTTCAAAGAATCTTTTATTGTGTTATTCCAACACTGCAATTTTTCTTTTCTTTTTCACCCACCTTTAGTCCTCTCTCCCCTGCTTTCTACACTTTATTTTATTTTTGGTGGTGGTACAAGGATTTGAAACCAAGGCCTTGTACCTTGCCCTCTTGCCCATAGCTAGTGTTCTAACACTTGAGTAGTGCTTCCAGTCCAGCATTTTACTAGTTAATTGGGGATGGCATCTGATAAGCTTTTTTTTGTTTTTTGTTTGGCCTGGGCTGACATTAAACCTCTATCTTGAGAACTCAGCTTCCTGAGTAGTAAAATTAGAGGAATGAATCATCTGTGCCTGTTTCTTCTTTAAAGATCTGTAAAATTATTCTCTGACTATAAAGAAATTTCATTAGGAATTCTGATTTTGTACTGAATTTGTATATAGTACTGTTGCATGCTGAAATACCAGTCTTGTAAAGCAAGACTACATTCATACAATGCAAAGCTTCAGTTGTCCACAGCTGTAACCTAATTGGTTACATCCTTTCTTGCTTTCTTTCTTACACAATCTTACTTTACACTTCTTTCCAATGCTCTTTGAATATTACTTCAAATGAACACATTGAATTTGAACTTCTTTGTAGATAAGTAGAAAAGAAGATAAAAAGTTCAGTACATAGAAACACATGTTATATATATGCATATATATATGGAAGACATATATAAGTGAAAGAGAATCTCTCTGTTTATCTGTATCTGTATCTATATCTATATCTATATTTTTACACACAAATATTGGCATAAAGATACCCATTACTCTTAAATCAATAAATTGCATTCCATTTCAATCAATCTTAAATATTTTTTCAGTACAGAATTTATCACTTGATGGTAAAATTTTTTCTATACTAGGATCAAATAACTAAAACCCATTCAAAGAAGACTGAAATAGTAAAATCAGTCATCTATGCATTAGATTAGAGAGTATGGAATTGGAATAAACATACTTAAATTGCTCGATCAGAGGTAGCCTGGGTATAGGACATTACTATCATTTTTGACAAAGGAAAAATAAGAAAAGTCTGACATTTTCGGTTGACCCTTTTCCCACAATATACATTAAGAATCATGCACACACGTGCACGTGCACACACACACACACACACCCCTAGTTCCAGGGGTATTTTATATATACATGTGGAAGTTTGAAAAACTTTTATGATGTAAAAGAGGCAAGCTTCATCAGTGCAACACTATCAAAGAAGTCTAGGAAAGGAAGTCACCAAAGGATGAGATAACCTATAAAAAGAGCAGCTGTTGGGAGCAAGAAAAAGGGAAGCATTAAGGTTATGGTAAACCCTTATTACTTATTCAAGGTGGTGTATACATGGATAATCCATTCGTGATCATTGTTCTGTATATTTTCATTTTTGTATGTGTTTGATAGTATACATTTAATATATTTAAACCAAAACCAAATTGTATACATTTACATGGTCTTATAAGATATACCAGTACATTTATATGTACACATACATGTTTATATTAAAGATGACCATTTGTTTTTTAATTTTAATATTACAAATTTTAATAATACAATTCCATGCATATGCATGCAAAACGTTTAATGTTCAATGTTTCAAGGTGTGATATTTGAAGTAAAACAATGAATTTAAGAGATTATTATTTAATCTTGTTTTGTGGTAGATGAAACCAGAAGTCTGGCTTTCTTTTCCATAGGTAGTCATGAGTCTTTTTATGAAAATACAAAAACAAGATTGATATTTAACATCTCACTGGGGTGTTTCCAATCCCAACTCATTTATTTAAGTTTATCTTAAATGCCATTGCATTAAAACATAAATTTAAGTTGGGCACAGGTAGTTCACTCTTATGATTATAAGCTAGTCAGGAGGCTGAGATCTGAAGATTGATGATCAAAGCCTGCCCAGGAATGAAAGTCTGTGAGATTCTTAACTCCAATTAAGAATCCAAAGCCAGAAATGTATCTCTAGTGGTAGAGATCTAGCCTACAGTAAATCTCTTCAAAGAAAATGTCTAGGCATGGAGTTTAAGCCCTGGGACTAGCACAGAACACACACACACACACACACACACACACACACAGAGATTTATTATATTTTATTCTTTCCCATATGCTCATAATTTTTCCATTTTCTCTCTTTTAGAATCTACAAGAGCAAGTAGTTGATCTATAAGTGATTATGCAATTAATTCACTCACTAAACTTGCTTTTGTGAGAGTAAGACTGATTTTCTCAGAGTGTATTTCTAGCACATAACATAGAAAGTGATATGTTTAAATTTGTAAACAATTACATAAAAAAACAAGTTTTTATCAAAGAGTTAAATTTCAAAGATGACCATTTGTATCTCCTCAAACATTTATTTGTTCCTTGTGTTCAAAATATGAAAAACTTCTTCTACCTTTTTTTGGCATATACTGTACATAATTGTCATCTCTAATCACCCTACTATTCTGTACTGACTTATAATGTTTTTCTCTATTAATGAGCATAGTTCTTACTGACCAATCTGTCTCCATTTCTCCTTTCTTCCACTCTCCTAAGTTTTCTGGTAATGCAGGTCTATGCTTAACAGTTTGAATATGAAAAAAGATATCTTCTCTCCACAAAAACTATTTTAACTGTGGGATTCATCAGCAGCCTGACCAAGTTAGTCAATGACAAGAAGTAGTCAATGACATTGCATTCTTACTACTCACATTTATCCTTAATTCCCTCAGTGCTAAATTCAAGGCTAAGCACCCAAGAAAGCAAAAAACAGGGTTGTGCTTGGATTTTGTATCAAAAACACAAAAATCAACCAATTTTTATCCCACATCTTTTAAGAGTCTGGTATTAAGGGCTCAAATTTAGATGGTCCATAGTAGATGTATTAGGAAGATGTTGGTCAACCTGTCTTTTGTAAATTTTATTCCTCCAGCTGACACAGAAATAAAAGAATCAAGAGGTTATTTCTGAGCCTCCTTTTCAACTGCTACTTCAATATCTTTTCTTTGGGCCATACTGGGACAAATATAAAATAGCATGTTCACTTTTTAGTTCATATTTATAAAATGAATCTGATATAGTTGATATAATTTAACTGGCTTAAAATTCTTTTCAGCCTAATTTACTCATGAAGGTGGTTGATCCAAGTTTTTCCAGTAAGTATAAATATCACTAAAATTAGAAAGATACAGAATGTTTCAAGAAATTCATCTCTAAACCACTTTCATAAATAAATTAGGCTAAAAAGAATTTTAAAGCAGTTAAATTATATCAGCAATATAGTATATGTCTAGGACAAGCAGAAAAGGTCAAAAGTTATGTATGTATGATCATATAATATGATGCTAAGTAAAATGAACCCCAAGATAGGGACACAAGTGTTTTTTTTTTTTACCATTATTGCTGTTGCTTTTAATGTATTTATAATATACTATGTGATTTTTTGTTTCTTTTGTATGTTCTTCCCACAAGGTATACCCTTGTTTTCACTGTGTTTGATTCTGGTGCCCTGCTTCTTGTATATACATTTTCTAATTTGGGGAGGGGCAGGGACATAATAAAATGCTTAAATGAGGATACAGGTTGACCCATTGTAACAATGAGATGTACAAGACACTATGTTGAAAACGAACTTTACAATTTTGGGGGGTGGTAGGGAGGAGTTGGGGAGGTAGGGAGGGAAGGGATGGTAGATGAAAAACAAAGGAGGAGGTAATGGTGCTCAATACGAAATGTACTCATGACCTTATTCATGCAACTGTAACCCTTCCATACAGTATCTTTACAATAAAAATTATACACAAAAAACTTGGATAATGTAGTACCACAGTAAAATTAAAAAATTGGAAATAGTTAATGTTTAAACAGATTTTTGGCATATTTATTGAAAGTTGCTAAACAAGGGTGTTAGCAATTAAGTAGCAACTCCAGCCTTTTTGCTTTTATTATTTTGGATAGAGTATTTTTGCCTAGGGCCAGTCTGGACCTTGATCCTCTGGTTTATGGCTTCTCCTGTGTAACTAAGATTGTAGGTGCATGCCACAATGCCTAGCTTATTTGTTAATATTTGGTCTGGCAATCCTTACTACAGAGTTGGCTTTAAACAGCAGTACTCCTGATCTCTACCTCCCAAGTAGGTGGAATTATAGCATACACCACTCTCAGGTCAGACTTTTTGTTCTATGAGGGAATATTTATTAATCCATTGATCTTGGACATGTCAAAACCTTCTAAACTTCTATTATCTTATCCATTTGTTGGAGATAAAAGTATACTATGCTTGGGTGCTTTTGCTAATTAAATTAAATAATGTGCATAAGGCATATATATGAATGTTTTATATATATATAAACTTTTCAATAATAGCAATTATTCTCAATATTAACATGACATGTGTGTGTGTGTGTGTGTGTGTGTGTGTGTGTGTGTGTGTGCGGAAGCTGGAGCTTGAACTCAGGGCCTAGGCAGTGTCCCTGAGCATTTTTGCTCAAGGCTAGTATTCTGCCACTGAGCCTCAGCTCTACTTGCAACTTTTTGCAAGTTACTTGAAGAACTTTCCTGCCCAGGCTGTCTTAGAACTGTGATCCTCAGTTCTCAGCCTTCTAAGTAGCTAAGATTACAGACATAAGCCACTAGGTCTAGAAATTATATAATTTTTGCCTAAAGTTAAGTAGTGACTCATGTAAAAACTTTTTAGAAGACACTCAACAACAAGTGAGTTCTGGAATTTTCAGATACAGATACTTTGTGCTATATAATCACCTTAATTATTTGGATGGAATTAGAATTTGAGATTATGTGCATTTAGAGTATTAATTAGTTTTGCTTTTGCTGAGCATTACTAGGTAAGAAATGAGTATATCCACAAGGTACAAGACTACCTTTTCCAATGTTTTTGAACAAACAAGTATTAAATGGTTATTAAGACTCTTCTAGAACAAAGGTTTGGGAGTAGAGAAAACATACAGTATCTCATGCTTATTTAGCACATGAAGCTTCATATCCTTACATTAGCATATAAATTAAAGGAACAGGAGAAATGGGAAAAAAACTCATAGATTTCAAGTCATAGAAGATAAATTAGACAATTTGATGTGTATATCTTATTTGGATCATTATTCCAAAGCACAAGAATTTTAAGTATTATATGTATTTAAGATATACAATCTGATATTATCAGATAGGTGTATTATTCTTGCAGAATGAATTTAATAGTCATCAACATACCATGTTACCTACTCCTTCTCATAGGAACAACACCTATAATCTTCTCATTTAACAAAAACCCTGATGATAACTGCCTACTATTAAATATATGCTACATTTTACACATTAGGTATATTGACTTGTTCACCCTACATACTGGCTACTTTATATGAGTACTATGATGCAGCATTTTTCTTTCTGTGACTAGCTTATCTCACTTAGTATAATGTCCTCTGGACTCATCCATACTGTGAACAAATTTCAGAATCTCTTTTGGTATATACTATAGAAACAAATATACTACAGGAACAAATTTTCTTTACTCATCTGTCCATGGACTTGGACTATTGATGATTTTGCCTTTCTTACTTACTGTGAAGGTGATAGGATACATAGTGTAGTAGAGATGAAACAGAAATGGTATAAGTTAATATCTTCTGGTGATGAGCAATGGCTGCATGGGAAATCAATAGTATTTTATCTATGTTGGTCTATTTGGAAATCTTTTATAATATTGTTTTAAACTACAGGTACTAATTATTGAAAATAGTATGTGTTGATTTAATTTACTTTCCATTGACTTTGACTGAGAATGAATGCTTTTTTTTTAAAGTGAGACTTTTTTTACTATTGTGCTGAGAAGGTATAGTACATATTGATATTCTTCTTCACATTTTTCTCACTTGTTTTTGTATTGTATATGCCTAGCCCATCCTTCTCTCTCTCTCTCTCTCTCTCTCTCTCTCTCTCTCTGTCTCTCTCTATCTGTCTGTCTTTCTCATTTTTATTGTGAAAATACCATACAGAGGGGTTACAATTACATGGGCAAGATAATGAGTACATTTCTTATTAAGCATTGTTGCCTCCTCCTTTGTTTCCCCTTCCCATCCCTTCCCATCTCCCTCCCCCCCCCCCCCCCCACCTCCCCCCCAACCGCCAAAATTGTAATGTTCCTTTTTTGACATAATGATTTGTACATCTCATTGCTGCAATGGGTCCACCTGTATCCCTATTTTAATAATTTGTTTTTTTCCTTCCTCTCCACAAATTATACCAACATGAAATACAGCGAAAGCAGGGGTTATACTATGGAGGAGGGACATACAAAGCAACAAAGAAATCATCTTATAAATATGTTAGAAACAATTGCATGAAAGCAAAAAGACTTGAATACTTATCTTGGGGTTCATTTCATCTAACATCAACTTATCTGACCTTTTCTGCTTGTCTCAGATATATACTAGCTATTGCAAATAAGGGAAACCATGGGACCTATGTTTCTTTGGGCCTGGCTTACTTCACTTAATATAATTTTTTCCAAGTCTTTCCATTTCCTAACAAAT